>NW_007079758.1:71869-76933 GCF_000164805.1 Carlito syrichta | reverse complement strand
GGGAGCGCTGGCGGTTGCTCTCGACGTGGCGGGCGAGGGCGTCCTCGGGGCCGGCCAGCTCGCCTAGGCGCTGGAAGGCGTCCAGCTGCCGCCGAAGACCGGCGTGGCGCTGCTCGAGCGCGCGGGCCCGCTGGACGTGGGCGGCCACGCGCTCGCCGAGCCCCTGCAGCGCCGCCAGGCTCGCCGCCCCGGCCCAGCCCTGGTCGGCCGGGCGCTCGGGCTCGGTGGCGCGCGACGCCTCATCGGCGCGCTGGTACTGCTCCTTGCGGGTCTGGAAGACGTAGCTGCGCCGGTACATGGTCCTCGGCCGCGGGCGGGCGGGTGCGCGCCGAGCCGGCTTTCCAGGAGGCCCCCGGCCCTGCCCGCCGCGCGCTAAATACGCGGCGCCGGCCCCTGGCGCGCCGCTGGCACCTTCCAGAGCCGATCAGCAGTTGCGCTCCACGTGGGTGCGGGCGCCGGACAATGAAAGGGCAGCCGCGCGCTTTGTGGGGTGGATTAGCGGCCAGCATAGCCCCGGGGTTGGGAGGTGACACGCGCGGCGAGGGTTTTGTTCGGCGATTGTGAGAGCCTGCTGCTTTCTGATTGAGGGTAGGGTCAGGGGACAAGAGAAGCGGGACGGCCTTTTGATGGAGTCCGCTGAGAGTTGGGAAGGAACACCAGGGCGAGCTTGTTGAACTTGGATTCGCTGGAGAGCCCAGGGCCCGTCGCTTTGTCTCTTCCGTGTCTTTCGGTCAAGCTCTCAGTTATTTAACAATGCCATTTTTGTCTGACTTAGGCAATTGTGTTTTTTTCTCTTTTCTTCCCAATTCCCCTGTTATCCATGGAACAATCCTTTTGTATAATGATAGCACGTTGTTTAGGAACCCTCTCTGTGTGGTAGAGGGTCTCAACCATGGGTGCAAAATAAAATGGCACGCCTGGGTAAGTCGTGAAGGGTGTTTAGAGTATTTGATTAGTAATACTTGCGCACATTCGTGAAGACCCTACAATAACTCAGGAAACATGTACGATTGTGTTACCATAATTCACCCGTGCTGATGGATTTTGATATCTTCTGTTGAGTAAAAGAAACCTAGGCTCTAATTCGGTTCTTTGAACGAAGGAAAAATCCTTACAGCCTAAAGATTTATTAAACTGGCCAACTTTTTTTTTTTAAGATGTGGGGTGCAATTCAGGATTAGGTATACAAGTGGTCATCGTACAGGTAAAGTTTGGGCCTCCCTTTGGTCCCTGCTTTGCCTGGTTTTAGATCAGGTACACTTATTGATGTTGTGTGTCCCCCATCCCCCCACCTCAGCAGGCTCTCGCTACTGCCTAAACTGGCTAACTTTCAATTCAGAATAATAAAGGATTGTTTGCCACTATGTTTCATTTTTTTATTACGAAAAATACAAGTGCCGAGTGTGGTGGCTCTCACCTGTAATCCGAGCACTTTGGGAGGCTGAGTAGAGGGGTTCCAGACCAGGGGTTCCAGACCAGCCTGGGCAACTTGGCAAGACCTCCTCTCTACATGCTGGCGGCATGGTTACTGTTTTATTTTTTTCTTAAGTCATTTAAAATTAGATTTTTATGGTCAAATTGAGGAATGGCCTAAGAATATTTTTTATAGGTACATATATACCATGATGATGGCAGTGTAAATTGATTTCAGGCTTCCTAGAGCGCAAAACCAGCATACAACTAGAGTTATAGAATAATTCATTCCCTTTGGTACCTTGCATCAATCAGATATTGCTACAGAAACAATCTGGCCCCAAAACTAAGTGGCATGCAATGACAAAAATGTATCACTGCACTCCAGGTCCCCAACTGTGAGCTCAGCTGGATGGCTTTCCTTCCAACTGTGGGTCTTCTGTTCAGCTGTAGCAGCTCTGCGCCAAACATCCCTCATTCTAATGAACTAGCACAAGAAGCACAAGAGCAAGCCCAGCCACACAAGTTCATCCCAGGCCTTTGTTTGTATCGTGTCCACAGCCAACATCCCGTTGGTTAAAGCAAATGACTGACAGCATCCCATTGGTCAGAGCAAATGTCCACTAGCATCCCAGTGGTCAAAGCAAATCACATGGCCATAGAGAAAGTCAAGAGGCAGAGAAGGACCATGGGGCACCTCGAGGCCATGGCAAGGGTGTGGGTGTATAACCCCATCATACTGGAGTGAAGAATTGGGACCTACTACTCAATCAACCACACGTGGTAATCCCATTTGAGAAAATTATATATCAGAACTATAACAAAGGGAAAAAATACTATTTCAACTTAATCCAGAGGAACAAACACTTAGAAAATATCTACTCACAAAGCATAGTCTCAGAGAGATAAATACTGAACAAGGTCAAGTTTCTGCCTTCAGGGTGCAGGAGACAGACTCATACTCAACTAATTAAAACACAAGAGACTCTGGAATAAGTTCTAAAAGAGAGATCTTAGTAAAATACTGTGGTTGTACTGCCTCACTTTAAGTGCATTGGGAAATGCAATCCTGCCATGTGCCTGGAAGGACGGGCATATTTATCAACAACCCTAAAGACTACATAGAGATCACATGAACAAGAGGGACTCATTGCTGAATTAATTTTTTACTTCATAGACTTGTTTGTAGAGATTCCACAGGACTGGATGAATGGTCAACTATGGAAGAGCTACACTAAATACAGTTGAATGGCACTAGTTTACTGGTGAGGTTGGGAAATGGAGGTTAGATTCAAAACAACCTGAGGTTAAATTCTGGGCCCATAACATTGATAAGTGATTTAACTAATCTGGTCCCAATAGAGGCACTGGTAGAATGGGAATAATATCTCACATAAATAGGGTCATCATACATCCCAGTTTTCCTGAAGCAGTTCACATTTACACTGTCTCAGCAGAATTATAGGAAGCACCCTCTTTCATGCTCAAGAGTATCTTGTTTTGTCTGAGAAAGACACAACATCTTTTATTCTGGCCTGTATAGTTGAATATGTAACCTGAATCTAATAGAATCATCCAGATAAATCCCAAATAAAAAACAATCTATTGGCCAGGTGTGGTGGCTCACGCCTGTAATCCCAGCACTTTGGGAGGCAGAGGTGAGAGGATTGCCTGAGCCTAGGGTTCAAGACCAGCCTGGGCAACTTGGCAAGACCTCGTCTCTACAATAAATCAAAAGTTTAGCCAGGCATGGTGGTGCCTGCCTATAGTTCTGGCTACTTGGAAGACTGAGGTGGATCACCTGAGCCCAGCAAGTTGAGGCTGCAGTGGTCAGGAGCATAACACTGCACTCCAGCCTGGGTGGACAAAGTGAGACTCCAACTAAAAAAAAAAAAAAATTTACTGAGGTTTATGACTATGCCATAGTTATATAAAACAATATCCTTATTCTTAGGAAATATACTCTGAACTATCTAGGACTAAAGACCCATGATGTATGCAACTTATTCTCAGGTGATTCTGAAAACAAATACTGTGTAAATATAAACATAAATATAAGTACGTATGGAGAGATAAAGAAAGGAAATTGGGCAAAAAAGTAATAAGAGGTGAATCTGGGTAAAGGGTATATGGGTGATGGTACAATTCTTGCAATTTTTCCTAGAAAGTTTGAAATTATTTTCAAAAATATTTGTGAAAAGTATGATTACCTTATACATTAGGCATTTTGTAGTATAGGTATTTAAGGAATAGTACTTGCTTTACTTTTGTTTTGGTTTTGTTTTTTTTGAGTTGGAGTCTCACTCTGTCTCTCAGGCTGGAGTGCAGTGACATGCTCACAGCCACCACAGCCCTGACCTGCTGGGCTCAGGTGATCCCTCCGCCTCAGCCTTCCAAGTAGCTGGAACCACAAGCATGCGCCACCATGCCCAGCTGATTTGTTGATTTATTGTAGAGATGAAGTCTTGCCATGTTGCTCAGGCAATTCTCTGGCCTCTGCCTTCCAAAGTGCTGGGATCACAGGCGTGAGCCACCACACCCAGCTTGTTCTTGTTTTGCTTTACAGACATATATATGCATATAGCAATGAGAGGGAGAGGGACAGAGAGGAGAATGATTTAGCAAACTGCGATAGCAATAGGAGAAAATTATCTATAACCATTGAACAATTTGAATATTGGAGAATATATTGGATATCAATGAAAATGCCTGTGACAAACATGAAGGAGGATAGAAAAAATGAAATATCAGATGCCTGGTGATTATTGCCATATATATTCAGAATATATCCAGAAATTAGTGAAACATACCTGGTTTTATGTTAACATCTTTTTCTTCCATTTAAAGTTGCTTAAATGTAGAAGAAACTTTTAAAAGTATTTAATTAACATTTTTCTTGCTGGGCACAGTAGCTCACACCTGTAATCCCAGCACTTTGGGAGGCAGAGGGGAGAGTATTACCAGACCTCAGAGGTTGGAGGCCAGCCTGAGCAACATGGCAAGATTTCATCTCTACAATAAATAAATAAATAAAAATTAGCTGGGCATGGTGACACATGCCTGTGGTTTCAGCTACTTGAAAAACTGAGGTTGGAGGATCACCTGAACCCAGCAGATCAAGATTGTGGTGGCCATGAGCATGCCACTGCACTCCAGATTGGGTGACAGAGTAAGACTCTGACTCAAAAAAAAAAAAACCAAAAAAGCATATTTTGTCACTAAGCAAATAGTTAAAAGCCTGAGTAAAATTGAGGTAGATGGTTTCGCTTTTAGTCAATTTCATATTCTACAGCAGCAGTCCCCAACCTTTTTGGCATCAGGGACTAGTTTCATGGAAGACAATTTTTCTACGGGCAGGGTGGGGGAATTATCAGGCATTAGATTCTCATAAGGAGTGTGCAACCTAGATCCCTTGCGTGCACAGTTCACAATAGGGTTCGTGCTTCTGTGGAAATTTAATGCTGCCACCGATCTGCCAGAAAGCAGAGCTTCAATCGCCCGCTATTCACTTCTTGCTGTGCAGCCCAATTCCTAACAGGTTACAGAGTAGTATTGGTCCATGGCAGGGGCTGAGTACCCCTGCTTTAGAGGATTTTTTTTTTTTTTTTTTTTTTTGAGTTAGTGTCTCACTCTGTCGCCCATACTGGAGTG
>NW_007079758.1:45804-71849 GCF_000164805.1 Carlito syrichta | reverse complement strand
TGAGGTCTCCCCAGGTTGCCCAGGCGGGTCTCGACCCCGCGGGCTTAGGCAATCCACTCACCTCAGCTTCCCAAATGCGCGGGATTACAGGCTCAGCCACCGAGCCTGGCCACTCTGCTTTCTAAAATAAGGGTATGGGGTTAAGAATCTTGTATAAGAGCTGGGCGTGGTGGCTCAAGCCTGTAATCCCAGCACTTTGGGAGGCTGAGGTGAGAGGATGGCCTGGCTCCAGGGGTTTAAGACCAGTCTAGGCAACTTGTTGAGACCTCATCTCTACAATAAATCAAAAATTAGCCAGGCATGGTGGCATGTGCCTATAGTTCTAACTACTCAGAAGGCTAAGGAGGAAGGATCGCCTGAGCACAGCAGATAGAGGCTGCGGTGTCCGTGAGCATGCCACTGCACTTCAGCCTGGGCAAGAGAGTGAGACTTCGACTCAAAAAAAAACAAAGAAATCTTGTAAGTTCTCCTTTCTGCTTATTAGAAGCTGTATTATGTCCCCCTGACTCATATGTTGAAATCCTTATCCCCTCAGATGTGGCTGTATTTGGAGATAAGGACTTTAAAAAGGTGAGTAAGGTCAATTGAGGCCATTGGGGTGGATCCTAATCCAGTGTAACAGATGTCATCTGTTAGGAAAGACCACGTGAAGGCACAGAGAGATGATGATCGACAAGCCAAGGAGAGAGAAGTCCAGAAGAAACCAGCCCTGTGGACACCTAGATCTCGGACTTCTAGCTTCAGACTATGAGAAATAAGCTTGTTGTTTAAGCCACCCAGTCACAATAGGGTTCGTGCTCCCAGGAGAAGCTAATGCCGCCACTGATCTTCCGGGAGGCGGAGCTTCAATAGTCCAAACTTTGTTTTGGCAGCCCCAGCGATAAATGCACAGCTCTTACAATCTGATTCTGTGCCTTCTAGTCTTTTTCCCAGAACGTATTAATACAAATGTCTGCCGCAAGAGGGCCATGCTGCACTAAAATTGAACGCCATGCCACGTGGTACGGGAAAGCCGTTGCGAATAGCAGAGGAGGCAGTGGGATGCCAGGCGCACAGCTCGGTGTTTTCCACCAAACAGGATCGACTCAAAAGGCAAGTCAGCCACGGGAAGTATCATTTGAGTCCAGTGGCCAACAACCCAGGAGTGAAGGGGCAGACCTCTGGCTCCCAGATCCCCAATCTGTGTAACCAGGCCTCTCCACCCAACCTCAGTCTCCAAAGACACATTGCAAAGCATACCCAGAGCTGCTGGAAATAAGGATCTACATGAAGGATCACAAAGGATGGAGAGCGGGTGCTAGGGCTCACACCTGTAATCCCAGCACTTTGGGAGTCCAAGGAGGGAGAATTGCTTGAGCCCAGGAGTTCGAGGCCAGCCTAGACAACACAGTAAGATGTTGTCTTTACAAAAAAATTTTTTTAAATTAGCCAGGTGTGGTGGCATGCACCTGTAGTCCCAATTGCTTGAGAGGCTGAGGTGAAAGGATAGCCTGAGTTCAGGAGATCAAGGCTGCGGTGATCTGTGATTATACCACAGCGCTCCAGGCTAGGTGAAAGAGTGAGACCTCAGATTAAAACACACACACACAAGACCAAAAAAGCAAACAATGGATGGAGAAACACACACAAAAACAAGACACACTCTCCAAATGCACCCATGGTTGACTCTGGAAAGTGGTGCCTCAGATTCAAACACTATCAAAGGCACAGGGGCACTAAGCATCCAACTTGCTTTTTTCAGGCTCTGATACAGAAACTGAAGGAGTATTTTTTTTAAAAAAAGATTTTTGTGACAAGTATGTTCCTGGTTCTTTGACTGATAGGCCCCAACAGAAAGCAGGACAACTAAATGTAATGCATGAGCCTGAATTGGATTCTAAACCAGAACCAAAAAAAAGCTCCAAGAGAAATTTATGGGGACGATTGATGCAATTTGAATATGGAATGTGGATTTGGTAATAATATTGTGGCAGAGTTAAAATGTCTGATTTTGATCACTATATTATTACATGTAAGAAAATGACCTTGCTCTTAAAAAATGCACACTGGTTTAAGCACAGAGAGGCACAATGTCCAACTTACCTTCAATGGTTCAGAAAATAAGTAATATATAAGCATGTATATAATATATACATATATAAATCAGTATATAGACCGATAAAGAAGTTGAAGCAAAATGTAAACAACTGATGGATTTGGGTAAAAGGTATAGAGGCTTTCCTTGTACTCTTCCTCCAACTTTTCTGTACATTTGAAATTGTAACAAAAGAATAAGTTAGGCCCCCAAATCCCAACGCCTCTGGGAAAACTGTGCTGAGAACTGATCTTTCTTTTTTTTTTTTTTGAGTCAGAGTCTCACTCTCTCCTCCAGGCTGGAGTGCAAAGGCACACTCATAGCCACCACAGCCTCGACCTGCTGGGCTCTGGCAATCCTTCCACCTCAGCCTTCCAAGTAGCTGGGACTATAGGTATGCATCACCATGTCTGGCTAATTTTTTTTATTTATTGTAGGGACAAGTTCTCACCAAGTTGCCCAGGCTGGTCTCGAACACCCAGGCTCAGGCAATCCTCTTGCCTCCACCTCCCAAGGTGCTGGATTACAGGGATATTACAGGTGTAAGCCACTGAGCCAGGCTGATGTTTCTTAATGACAGTAAGAAACTACAAAAATTCTCCATTGATTCACCAGATAGTGACATGGTCTTGACAACCAGAATTTCATCAACAGCTATGGCAGGAGTTTAGCACCTACTGTAAATCATCATGGTTTATTATAGCAGGGATTTTGAGACACATCTGAACTTACTTTCCCTGCACACAAGATGATGGAGTACAACCTTGAAATGTCCTTGAGACATTGTCACTCCAACTCATCAACATTCTGGCTATGCATGAAAAGTGGCCATACCCATGACCTCAGGGATATAGAAGTGAGTCATTGTCCCAGCAGGCGCCATCCTCAGGACTGAGTTTAGAGAAATCTCTTTCAGTTATAATTTCTGTGGATATAAATCTAGCCACAATATTCATATTTCTGCTCTGTTCTTCTCTCTAAGATGTCATTAAGCAGACCTACCACCACTCTCAAGTTGGGTCAGCCTACATCTGAACCACAGCCCCTTTCCTTCTGGGAACAGATTGTCAAGTGGTTGGATATATTATCAAGACACAGTTGATCAACTGGCATGCCCACTCTGCCCCAAAAAAGGAATGTACCAAACCTTGCTTTGTATCATTTAGGAGACGAATCCCAAGAAATTGGGCACATATATTCACAAATCATTTCTGATAGAAATACACATTCATCAGTTGAAACCTACATTTGGGGTATCCAGTGTTTTTATAGGTCCAGGCCTACTTTCTTATTGATATCCATCGGGACTGATGGAACTATTTCATAAGAGACCGTGTTCTATCTTCTGGAGTCTACAAGCTTCCCAGCTTTGACCTGAAATTAGGCTATGTTATCAGGCATTTTCAGAGTGTGCACACAGTTTAATAAGAGTATAGTGAGGAATACTAACATTGGACATTTTAAGCTCAATCCTTCCACTCTCAGTCCTAAACTCCATGTGAAGTTTTCTACTGAAATTTCTAACAATAACCGACTTACAGAAGATTGTTGTTGCTTGGCAGAATCTGGCCAAAATTCAAAGAACTATTCTAACCATTTGATGTGCCAGTTCATTTGGAAAGGGGCACCAAGGGCTGCAAATATTCTCCTGCTTTTCTACCCTCTACCATCTACCCACTCCCATTCCTTCATTTATTTAAAATTTGTGTCATCGGGCTTTACTTCTTACCCAGCAGACACCAGCCTTCTTTCCATTTGCCTATCACCCTCAGTTTAGACACCAGCATCTTTCCTACTCCTCTGTACCTCCCACCCCAATCCCTCATGCATATTAAGGTATGCAAATAGATGTCTATAGTGGTTTCTGGTTCTACATACTCAAGCCCTTCATGTGCCAAGACTTCCTTCCCATTAAGGCTTTCTTCCCTCTCTGTGATCCTGGCAGAACTGCCCTAATATTCTCGCTCCCCTGCAACTCTTTGGGGGAGGCTGAGAGCCACACTGGGTGTTCCCCACTGGCCATCCTCCACCTCAGATCCAGCCTCAATCCTCCTCCATGCCTCTCTACACCCTAGGAATCTGGCCTTCCCAGACTGCCCCCCAACTCCTCTAGCTACCTGTGGGGTTTGGCAAATGGGAGTCACCAGCAGGAAATCAGAAAGACTCCCTTGCTGTCTCCCTATCCCTCTGAGCACAATCTCTCTTCCAAGGCCCTTTCCTCTTGCTCCTTTAAGGCTTCTCGCTATTGCCACTGCGCCCTGGCTACGGCGCCTGGGCATTCACTATCCTTTGTTGATTCCTTTGACCCTGCCCACTTCTCTGGAAATTGTTCCTTCAGTTAAACCCTTTGTTTATGCCATGTATTTCCCTTTCTATCCATAAGAACCCTGAGAGATGCAATACTTCATTCATCAACTAGTAAAGCTTCTAACACAAAGTAGGTAACCCCAAAAAATTGAATCAAAGAGTGAGTAAACAGTAGATCCAGGTGCGGTGACACACCTCTAGTCCCACCTACTTGGAAGGCTGAGGTGAGAGGAACATCTTAAGGCCAGAAGTTCGAGGCTACGGTGTGCTATGATCATGCCTGTGAATAGCCACTATATTCTATTCTGGGCAACAAAGCAAGACCCCATCTCAAAAAAAAAAAAAAGAATGAATGAATTTTAGATATAAACTTGAAATGAGAGATAACGTTCTTGCATGCTAGGAGGTTCACTTTGAAACTTTGAAATGTGGAAGCTAAATACTGCTTGGTTGAAGATGAAGCTTTTCAAGGGCTCTTATCAGCAGCTCCTGGCCCTCTCTGTCCACAGTTGCTGACTGGGCTTTTCTAAGGGCATGATCAAATTTAGAGGCAGCACCACATTGAAACTGACTTTACTCTCTACTGTGATGGCTAGGCTTACATTATCTATCATCATTAGAAAAACATATGAGAACAGAACAAAAACACATTCATTAAGAAAGAAAATACTGTGCTCTAGTCTATAGTCACAAGACACATGAAAAGGAAAAGGAAAAATGAAGAGCTTTCTATTTTAATAAGATGAAAAAAAAATGAGACATCCTTAAGTGATAGGTAATGAAGACATTTCCCAGGCATTCTCAAAGGCTGTGGCTTTTCAGATGTCAACCTAAAACAAAATCCATTCTAAAGGGTAGCATCTGAGTCAGGATGCTGGTTGCTTATTTAGCTCTGTGGTCAGCCTCTGCTGAACCTAACAGTCTGAACCAGAGCCACAGGGCTGCAAGTGGGGCTTGTCTCTAAATTGCCCTTGGATTGTCCTCAATGACCCTTATTGTATGTCATGGCAAGAACAGGACATTTTGGACAAAATTCTCCCAGCATGCATTAGTTTTGGGGGGTAATCTGAGTTTTTGGATAATAAACACACTGTATGAAAAAGTGTCACTCTGTGTAGGTTTGCCACCTGATGTCCTAATACCTTCTAAGATCAATTCCAGGGTATCACAGAACCAACACCTCAGTGCTCCCCAGCTGGCATCTGGGGACCTCTTTGGTCAACTCACCTGTCATGCTGTTTTGGAGTTGTCTTTTACGTGCTTATGAGAGCTGATTGCTAAATTTTCAGGAATTTTGTAAGCAGGTTGACACCTCATTGGTAGCTTGAGATCAGTCATGATGAAAGTATCTACATTACAGGAATTGACAAACACTACAGATGAAAACATTTCCTGCCTAGAAAGTCTGTTGTTCAACATTTACTAACATCACATTACCCATCAGTGGAAATTGCTGGAGAAACTTCTGACATCCTTTCCCCAGTCTCTACAAGTTCAAAGAAGAGCACCCTAAATTTAAATGCCCAGCTAAAAAATATTAGACTACAATCAGAGTATACAGCCTAAAAATGTGGTTTGTTTTTATTTCCAGTTGGTTTAAGAAGTTTCTGAAAATTAATTTATGATAAATTGCTTTCTAAAGTAAAAATACTTTCCAAAATTTTATGGAGCAATTTTGAATACAGGGAAAGTCAGCCAGTAAACTAAGTATATCTCTAGAAAGAGATTTATCTCAAAATAGTTTGAACCCAGCTAGAGGAATTTTTCTATGTTTCAGCAGAAAAGGGATAGCAACTTGTAGCTAATCTCAAGATTTTTTTCCCCCTAAAATAATATCTGACCATCGGTTTTGTTGTTTTTGGCCAAGTCTTCTACCAAAAAAAAAATTTTGCCACTGCAATAACCTAACTCCGGAAACAATTTTATAACATTGTCTAGGAACAAAACATTTGTCTTACTCTTTCTGAAGAGTAAATTAGTAAGTTAGTACTGTGAGGGCAAGCAGAGAGCATCATATTTTTGCTCTGTAACAAAGAAAAAAAAACTTGATAAGGTCAGCAGTCAGAAGAATATTTCAGTTCAAATCTGATATCCAGACCCTATAAAATGTTGTCTTCCACATCAATAATGAACACGCCTCATACACCACAACCAACAAAAATCCTGCATTCATTCACCTTGTGATTAGGGCCCAAATGGTGACCTTTATGTATCATGCAATGCATTTAAGCTGAGCAGCAAGTTTGAACAAAAACAGCAGGACAGAAACAGTGATTAGCTGCAAAAACAGACTAGACATGTTAGAAGAGCCAAGAGAAAAGAAAACACGGGTGGCTTTCTTGATGTGGCTGGGAAAAAGAACTTCTGGCATGTGACTCAGATTGCAGCTGCATGAGTGCAAACAATCCAAGTTATGTGACATTATTATTGTTGATAGATCACCAAAAAACTCTATCAGCTCATCTATCAGCAACATCCATCAGCAAAATGTTCCAAAAGCTTAGAAAATCTGTACTGGTGAAGATATTTGGACAACTTGATAATACTGTCATAGGACACATGGGGATTAAAACTATGGCCACTGCCAGGCATGGTGGCTCACATCTGTAATCCCAGCACTTGGGAGGCTGAGGCGAGATGATTGCCTGAGCCCAGAATTTGAGACCAGCCTAGGCAACTTGGCGAGACCTCATCTCTACAATAAATCAAAAAATTAAGTGGTGCGTGCCTGCAGTTCCAACTACTTGGAAGGCTGAGGTGGAAGGATGGCCTGAGCCCAGCAGGTTGAGAGTGTGCCACTGCACTCCAGCCGGGGGACAGTGAGACTCCAACTCCAATATAGAGAGAGAGAGAGACATTAAATAGTCTAGGTTTAAATCCTTCATGACCCATTAGCTATGTGACTTTGGACAAGACACTTAACCTCTCTAAGCCTCACGTACTCCGTCTTCAAACTGGAGGTGACAGGAGTTCCCAAAAGTTGTAAGTGTTGGATGATATGTGAGAATGTTGTCTATCACATAGTACGTGCTTAACAAATATTAGTCATTATTTTTCACAGGCGATCTGTTTATTATAAGCATTTGTTGTAGTTTGGAGTCTCCCAAAAGCAGACCCTGAGGTAAAGATTCAAGTACAAGTAGTGTATTTGGGACAAGATCCCGGGACACTCATGGAGGAATGGGGATGTGAAGCCTGGAAGGGAAGGCCATCAGTGACGGGAGGGGAACCATAATTGCCATTGTGGGCAACTGGAGCTTGTTGCATCTGGGGGCTCTAGGAGACAGAAGGGAACGAACACACCAGAGATATCCAACGCATGGGGTGGGGAAGCTGGATACTTACCCACCACTCTGTGTCCATCATTGGTTGAGGGCTGCTCTCTAGGGCGCAACACTCATGAGACAGAAAGTGGCGGGCAGTTCAAAACAAGCAACCCTTGGCATGTGGAGTTGAGTGCTCCGGGAATATGGAGGAGAGGGGATGGCCACAGCCTGAGTCGTTGCGTCAGATAACTAAATTAGCTGAAGTTCCTCTGTATGTTTATTTTAATGGATCAACCCTCTAGAGATATAGGTGTAACAAAACAACTGTATTCATTCTATGCTGGTTTTAATGGAAGTACTAAGAAATGAGTGTGAGAGTTCCCGTCAAGTCAACACAGAGTTGTGAAATAATGTATGGAATTTAAACCCTAATTCTGCTTTGAACCTCTCACCTCTTCCTCAGTGTCCATTGACTGAAGCTAGGGACGTAGGGGATATTTTTCTCAGTGCTGTGGAATAGCCAAGCCTTTATGAAAAAAGAAAAACAACCTTTTTTTTTTCCAAAAATCTTCAAGCTTTTAACAGTTGCAATAACAGGCTTTCCTAGTAACCGAAACCACTCAAGGTTTTAGGACAAACAACATTTTTAGATTTTCCCATGCATCCAAACAGACGTGCAAATACTAAAATGGTTATTGACACCTATAAACTCCATTCCTAAACTGAGAAATGTATCTGTTACATAATCTGATCATTTTTGTTCTTTTGAAGTGAAAGGGATCTATGAGCATACCACTCTGAATGTGCCCAATCACATCCATTCAATCAACAACTTGAACTTGTACAAATATTTAGATCTTCTATGTGGCAAGTAATATTTGAAAAAGAAAAAATTTTCTTTTGAGTTAAAGTCTCACTCTGTCACCCAGCCTGGAGTGCAGTGGCACAGTCACAGCCACCGCAGCCTCGACCTGCTGGGCTCAGGTGATCCTTCTGCCTCAGCCTTCCAAGTAGCTGGAACAACAGGCATGCACCACCACACCCAGCTATTTTTTTTAAATTTATTGTAGAGATGAGGTCTCATGAAATTGCTCAGGCTGGTCTCGAACCCCTGGGCTCAGGCAGTACTCTTGCCTCAGCCTCCCAAAGTGCTGGATGACAGACTTGAGCCACCATACCTTCCCATGTTTGAAAAATTAATTGGAAATTCAGTGATGAAAAAGCAAAGTGTCTGCTCTTATAGAGCATATGTTCTCTTAGACTGAAAGAGACAATAAACAATAAAACAAATAAAAATACAATATGTCAGTTGCTAATAAGCACCTTAAGAATAATACAGAATGGAAAGAGGCTAGAGAGTGGGGGCAGTAAATTATTTTAGATAAGGTGATTATCAAAGCCTCTCTGATTTTCAAGCAGAGATCTTATATCAGTTAAGACTGGGATGTTTGAAAAGACCTATAGCCGGGCTCAGTGGCTCAACCTGTAATCCCAGTGCTTTGGGAGGCTGAGGTGAGTAGATTGCCTGAGCCCGCGGGTTCGAGACCCACCTGGGAACTTGGCGAGACCTCATCTCTACAATAAATCAAAAATTAGCTGGACGTGGTAGCGCACGCCTGTAGTTCCAGCTACTTGGAAGGCAGAGGCGGAAGAATCGCTGGAGCCCAGCAGGTCGAGGCTGCTGTGGCCGGGAGTGGCCACTACACTCCAGTCTGGGTGATAGAGTGAGACTCCAACTCAAAAAAAAAAAAGAAAAGACCTGTTAAAAAATAAGTATAAGACAGGCTCAGTGGCTCAGCCTGTAATCCTGTGATTTGGGAGGCTGAGGTGAGTGGATTGCCTGAGCCCAAGGGTTTGGGACCCGCCTGGGCAACTTGGTGAGACCTCATCTCTACAATAAATCAAAAAATTAGCCGGGCATGGTAGCGCGCGCCTGTAGTTCCAGCTACTTGGAAGGCTGAGTCAGAAGGCTCGCCAGAGCCCAGCAGGTCGAGGCTAGAGTGGCCGGGAGCGGCCACTGCACTCCAGTCTGGGTGACAGAGTGAGACTCCAACTCAAAAAAAATATATATATATTTATTAATGATTTTAAATAATTAAAATAGGAGAAGTCACAATTTAATTACATTTGGTACAAAAGTAACTAAACTACAGTTACAGTGGCATATTTTTAGTATAAGGGAAGAGGAAATATCACATACACTATTATTCTATCTCTCAAATTTAAATTTTAACTGAGCGCAGTGGCTCACACCTGTAATTCCAGTACTTTGGAAGGCAGAGGCGAGAGGCCTCAGCTTCTACCTGCTGGGCTCAGGCAATCCCTCTGCCGCAGCCTTCCAAGTAGCTGGAACCACAGGTATGTGCCACCACGCCCAACTAATTTTTTTATTTATTGTAGAGACCACGTCTCACCAAGTTGCCTAGGCTGGTCTTGAACCCATGAGCTCAGGCAATCCTCTTGCTTCCGCCTCCCAAAGTGCTGGAATTATAGACGTGAACCAACATCCCCAGCCAAGGATGGTTTGATGTTAGGAAATCCATTAATATAATTTACATTATCAAATTAAAGAGGGGAAACTCCTATGGTATCTGCAGAATATTTAATGAAACTGAATAAGAACTACTAACGAAAACTCTTACAAAAATAAGATAAGAAATTTCCTTCACTTATTAAAGGATATCTGCCAGAAGTCTAATGCAAGGAGTGTGAGAGACAATGGAACATCAGAAGCTTTTCTGCTAAAGTCAGAAACAAGGCAAGGATGCTATCATTGCCACAGTCGTCATTATGTATTCAGACCTGTATCATGCAATGACAAGAGTTAGAATTTAGATATAAAAATTAGAAACAAAGAAAACTGTCATTGTTTGTGATTTACATGGTACCATTTCCAAAACATCTAAGAAAATTAAGTGGAAAAGCATTTGAAGTAATGAGAACTCAGCAAGGTGACTGGCTATAAGACTAATATACAAAAATTAGTGCTTATCTTTACATAAGCAATAATTAATTATAAGATATAATTAATTAAACCATAAAGTACTTTTAAAATAATCCAGTTAAGCCATGGCACTACATAAACGAAAGTATAAAGTTTATTGAGGGGCACCAAGAAAGGCCTAAACAATTAACAGAAACATGCCATGTTCATAGTTGAGAAGAATCAATACTGTAAAGATAATGGATTCTCTACAAATGTATTATAAACCAGTGCAAAAAAAAAAAAATGAAATGCCATAACGATTCTTTATAGAACTTTGCAAGTAGATTCTAAAACTCATATGAAAGAGAAAATATATAAAGATAAGCTATTTAAATATCTCTCAGTAAAGGGATAAATAAACTCCAGTGTGCTCACACTATGGAAAACTATGCAGCAAAACAAACCATAAGATAGATCTATCAGAAAAGCCATAGAGGTGGGGTACAGTGGCTCATGCCTGTAATCCAGCACTTTGGGAGGCAGAGGCAAGCGGATTGCCTGAGCCCAGGGATTCTAGAATATCCTGGGCAATTTGGCGAGACCTCATCCTACAATAAATCAAGAAAAATTGGCCAGGCATGGTGGCATGTGCCTGTAGTCCCAGCTACTTGGAAAGTTGAGGAGAAAGGATTGCCTGAGCCCAGTTGGTTGAGGTTGTGGTCGCTATGAGTGTGCCACTGCACTCCAACCTGGGAGACAGAGTGAGGCTCTGACTCAAAAAAAAGAAGAAAAGAAAAGCCATAGAAAGATGTCTTAGACATATCACTTTTGAAGAAGCAAGTTGTTGATGAAATACAATACATTTTTTCTTTTCAAGAGACAGGGTCTCTGTCACCCAGGCTGGATTGCAAGTGTGGTTATAGCTTACTGCAACCTTGACCTTCTGGGCTCAAGCAATCTTCCTGCCTCAGTCTTTCGAGTAGTGGGACTATAGGTATGCACCACCACACCTGACTAATTTTTTATTTTTATTTTTTATTTCTTTTAGAGATATGGGTCTTGCTATGTTGCCCAGGCTGGTCTTAAACTCCTGGCCTCAAATGATCGTCCTGTCTCAGCCTCTCAAAGGGCTGGAATTATAGGTGTGAACCACTGCACCTCACCAATATGATACTATTTATGCATAGAAAAAAAAAATCACAGCTGGGCTCAGTGGCTCAGCCTGTAATCCCAGCGCTTTGGGAGGCCAAGGTGAGTGGATTGCCTGCACCTGAGGGTTCGAGACCCACCCGGGCAACTTGGCGAGACCTCATCTCTACAATAAATCAAAAATTAGCCGGGCACGGTAGCATGCGCCTGCAGTTCCGGCTACTTGGAAGGCTGAGGCGGAAGGATCGCCGGAGCCCAGCAGGTCGAGGCTGTGGTGGCCGCAAGCATGCCACTGCACTCCAGTCTGGGCGACAGAGTGAGTCTCCAACTCAAAAAAAAAAAAAAAATCACAGGAACACAAAGCCATTTATCAATCTATTTTTGTTTTTATCTATCATATCTATCTACCTATCTACCTATGTAACTATCTATCTATCATGTGTGTGTAAAAATCTAGGAGAGACTTTTTCTGTACATTTGAAACCAATGATAGGGCTTAAATTTGGTGAGGGATAAAGAAGTGCAAGAGAATGAGGGCTAAGATTTTCTATACCGAGGTTGTATTGTTATTTTCATAAAGAGAAGCTATTCCCAGATAATTTGTGTGATTTAAAAAAAAAAACTTTTGGTTATTAGCTAAAAAGGTGATGGGATAATTGATAGGGGACCTTTATTTTCTTTCCTATACATTTTCAGATGTTTTTCCCTAGTAAACCTTTATCTTTTAATAGCCAGAAAAAAAATGCATGAAAGTGACTTCCATTCTGAAATTATGTTTCATACTCTTTGCCTCAACTGGCAGAATGATCCAGGCCCGTCAGCATCCTGGCTCAGGGCCTGAGCTGTCTCCCTTGGCAGCCAGCAAGGCGTTCTTGCCAAAGCCGTCCCAACTGCTGCCTCTGTGGCTGCCAGCGTCACCTTGGCTACCTGCAGAGACACTCCTGTCGCTGCCTTGTCAATGGGGAGAATGCCCTTCCCATTGGGTCACAATGCTGATTAATATAAGATGAGCAGAGACATATAGAGAAGAAAAATGCAGGGGCCCAGGCCTTCCGAAGGGGAAATTCGGTTTCCTCAGCATCAACACCAGGCCCCATGTCACATCTCTGCTTAGCCTGGCCCTCAAAGTTTCCCTCTCTCTGGAGAAACTTGAGGTAAGTTTCCCAGCAGCAGGGTCAAAGGGAGTGGGATGCAATGTCCCTTGGCAGACGCCTTCCCACTGCACTGGGGACCCCGCCTCTCTTCCTGCTCAAAGTGGCTTCACTGCAGGCACTTACAGAATGGCTTTAGAGGTCTCTGTCCTCCTCCTGCCTCCTCTCCGATGTATTCCAGAGTCTCAGTCCTGGGCCCTACGTCTGCCTCACATGGTCTCCCTCTAGTTCAAGGGAAATCTGTGTGTTCATGAGTGGATTGTAGGGGGTTGTTGGCAAGACCTGGCAGATTTACTGCCTCCTTCCAGGTCCCTTGCCTGGGACCCTCACACGCTTAACAATCCCTTTAGTTGTTTTATTTAAGCACAGAATTGTAGCCTGAGTCTTTTCTCGATTCATTTTGTGACTAATCTATCTTGCCACATGTTTATCATGACTCCAGACGGTACAGTGTGTGTGTGTTGGGGGCGGGAGATGATTCTAGAACACTGTAAATGAGTAATGCTGCTCTGTTAATAAACCCCAGCTATGCAGGATCCCAGCTCAAAGGCACATTCAAGCCATGCATGCCTAGTTTTCAGTACGTGGTTACACTTGCCTTTTCATGGCGGTATGAATATAAGTATATTATCTTTTCTTTAGAATATACAATCCACTGATGGGAAGTTAAAGAAATGCTGACTTTGTTTCATAAGAAATAAAAACTCCAAACATCATACTAAGCAAACTATCACAGAAACAAAGAACCGAACACCGCATGTTCTCACTCACAAGCAGCCCTGATTGCTGGTCACATGAGCACAAGGGTGGGATCAGCCAACTCCAGACATGGCTAGAGGAGGGAGGGAGGGAGAAGGGATGGAGGAGGCACATGGCAACATTGGGTACCGGGTCCACTATGTAGGAGAGCCAGCTAGAAGCCCAAACTTAACCTGCACGCAACTTACTTATGTAATAAATGTTCCCATGTACCCTACAGCTAAAATAAAATAAAATAAAAATCCACTCAGAAGGACCCCAACCATTATCTGTGGCTCATGATCTAAATTTTCTCTGAAACAAGTTGATATTCCAGATTCTTAACATCTCTCCAAGATGTCCAGTGACTTATACACACAGAGATGTAGGAATTTTTACTTAATGAGAAAAAAAATTTTTTTTTAAAAGAAAATATTTTAATGTTTACCCTCATTAATTTTTATGGTTGGTGAAGTTTTTTCATCATTTTGGCCAAAAAGAGTCTGGACTAAATAAAGTTATAGAACCAGAGTCACTGGAAATGTCTTCCCAGCCGGAAAGATACTGTAACTCTCTCAGAGAAGTTTCTGGTTTCAGGAAAAACAACTGGAACTTTGGCCAGTCAGGAAGGGAAACTCCAGAATCCAGGCCTTGCATTCTGTTCTTGCTTCTCTGAAGCTTGGAAGCCGGGTCACCGTTTATTTGTTGAATAGGCTCTTCTTGTTTCTTGTAACCATGGTGACTGAGTCAAGTGTTTCTTATGTCAGGCTAGTACTGAGCCAATATTTATCATTTTAGAAATTTCCATGAGTCATAAAATAAACCCTCAACCCACCGTACCTTCTATGGGTGTTTCTTTCCTAGAGCTGTTTAAAATAAAAGGAAAAATGGCTGAACCTGGAATCCAGCACTTGGCATCTGTCAGGACACATACGTGCTTTCCTGTGCATGGAGGCTCCTTCTCTAACATTTCAAAAGTCATTCAGGCCAGGCGTGATGGCTCACGCCTGTAATCCCAGCACTTTGGGAGGCAGATGCAAGAGGATTGCCTGAGCCCAGGGGTTCGAGACCAGCCTGGACAACATGATGAGACCATGACTCTACAATTAATCAAAAAACTGCTGGGTGTCATGGAGCACACTTGTGAATCCAGCTACTTGGAAGGCTAAAGCAGAAGGATCACCTGAGCCCAGCAGGTTGAGGCTGCGATGGCCGTGAGCATGCCACTGCCCTCCAGCCTGGGTGACAGAGTGAGACTCTGACTCAAAAAGAAAAAAAGTCATTTGGCACGCAGCCCACCCGGGCTGCTTGCTGCTTGAGTACCCTGCCTACTGGCGGGCCAAAGAAAGGAAGCTTCAGAGGTTTGCACAGAGGAGATGACTCACTGGCTCAAAGGTTGGGAGGGGAAGCCTTTCCACAGGATGGAGAATAAAATTGAGCACGTGACTCCCTCCAGTTCCGGCATGGAAAAATTTTACAGGAGGACTACCTCAGTGACCAGGCCTGAATTTACAGACCACTTACCCACCCTTCACCCCATAAAAGAAGAAGAAGAAGAAAAAAAAGAGCAGCACCAATTGCAAGATGTGACACATTTGCCTCATTTATATGTAAAATGTGTGAAGCTGATGCTGTTTGCTTCCTTTGTGCCAATCAGCTCCCTTTCTCCAGACATGAATAGCTGAGAGGGTCAATTAAGTCTATAATCTGGACAGCTATAGTAGTGTATTGCTTTTCCGTGGGGGATGGTGGGGGGGAGCAGGAACAGGCCCTGTGTCTAGAGCCCTAGGACTAGAGTTTATAAACCCAAGTTCAAGGGCCTGCCTTAGTATTACAAGAATAAGACAGTTCACAAATTGCCAGGACTGTGCTAAGCACTCAATAAATCGTCTGTAGAGTTCAGGAGTCACATTTTAGGGTCAAAGGGCTCAAACTCATCAACATCTTTGGCTTACAGGCAACAAGAAGGAGACCTGAAGGAGGTGTGCCTTGTGGAGGTCACATGGTCAGCCAACAGCAGGCATCTAGAGTCAAACGCCTTGCTGACGGACTGGCGATTGAAGTATCAGAGTCTTGTGACGAGTGCAAGTTATACTAAAGGCCACTCAAATTTCATATCATGATCACTGCCTGCTAGCTGTTTCTGGTGGAGTCATCCCTGAATACAACTCTAAGTTCCTTCATCAGAAAGAACCGGGTTTCTTTGGCTGAACCATCTTTTGATAATCTTCCTCCCAGCAACCCCCACTCCCAGAAAAACCAAAAGAACCCAACAAAACCCACTCATACTTCCATCTATCTTAGGTATCTGGGTCCATGGAGTCTAATTTTTTGGGTAGGAACATCAGGTGTCCTCCTCCGCCAAACATCACACAGAGCGAACCCTCCAGCTATCTCTTCTGTCCTCAGATTCCCCAGCTTCAGTGAGAAATCATGTCATTCACACTCATCAAGGATCCAGTAAAATCTCCCTTGTGTGACCTGCTGCACCAGTGAGGATCCTGAGAGTTCCCAGGGGAAGCCAGGCCAAGCTTGTCTTGGCATTTCTCCGTCCCCACTTGTGATCTAGTCATTCATCTTCGTATTCCTGGTAGCCAACATGGTCACAGCCAGAGCAAAGTAGGACCTCAGTAAACATCTGTCAAATCTAACTGAAAAAAATTTCACAGTGACCTCCCGTTGTGAATATAAACAAGATACTTGTTTTGCCTCCAAATGTAAACTTTTTTTAACACTTAACTGCTCTCTTTCACACAAGAAATTCAGGAGGTAATAATCAATTATGCAAACAACCCTTTAAAAAGGCCAACAACGCCAGAAAAGACTGTTTGGATTTTTACTTGGTTGGCATGCTTGATTGAACCATAAGAAAGTCCTGTCTTTGTAGGTCACAGATAGTCGATTATTGTCAATAGGAAACTATTCAACCTAGTATAATAGAAAATAATATAACCATAAATAGACGGCTTAATACTGAGGATATCATTCAATTTATCCATTAATCTGCCCTGATTGCTCACCATGGTCTACACGGCCCTACATGATCAGATAACCTGAGGGTTATCTTTCAGCCTTGACTGGGTCTACCCACCCAGGCTGGACAGGCCTTCCTTCTGTTCTCTGACCATGCCACACTCACTCCTTCACCTGGGATGCTCTCCCTCCAGATCTTCACGTGGGTGGGTCCTTGTGGCATTTACTTCTCCGCTTAAATCCTTCCTCTTCAGATGAGACTTCTCTGAGTACCAATTAAATAGTGTCCCCGCTCCCAGGCCAGGTTCAATGGCTCATGCCTGTAATTCCAGCACTTTGGGAGGCAGAGGCTAGAGGATTGCCTGAGCCCAGGGGTTCAAGACCAGCCTGGGCAACTTGGCGAGACTGCGACTCTACAATAAATAAAAAAATTAGCTGGGTGTGGTGGCATGCTCCTGTGGTTCCAGCTACTTGGAAAGCTAAGGTGGAAGGATTGCCTGAGCCCAGCAGGTTGAGGCTGCAGTAGCCAAGGGCATGCATGCCACTGAACTCCAGCCTGGGAGACAGAGTGAGGCTTTGACTAAAAATGATAAATAAATAAAGTGTCCCCTCATCCTCCGTTACCCTCGGCCACTCATCGAGTCTTGTCAACAAGACACCTACAACTCACAACCCCATACTCTTTTATTTAGTTGCTTGTTGATCCCTGGCAGCCTGGAATTTAAGCTCCAGGACAGCAGGAACCTTGTCTGTCTTATTCATGGCTCAGAACAGAGTAAACATGTGATAGGCACAAAATAAATGCTGAAACACTGAATTCAGTAATTTTTTTTTAAAAAGCAGCAGAATCAAAGTTCCTTCATTATTTCTTTAAATATTTCTCTTGTTTACCAATTTTGCTCTCCAGGGATTCCTTCATCTGATACTGGTCCCTTACCCTCCATTTTTTCTGCCTCAAGATTCTCTTTGCATCTGCTTATCCCCTCTTAGTTTTTTGACCTATCTTTAGACTCATATTCTTGTTTTTTTTGCATATAATCAGTCTGTTTTCCCAGTCCATCTACTGAACTTTTTTTTCTGTGTTTTTTTTTTCAGTCAGGATCTCACTCTGTTACCCAGGCTGGAGTAGAAGGGCATGATTATGGCTCACTGCAACCTCTATCTCCTAAGTTCATGTGATCATCCTGCCTCAGCTACCCAACAAGCTGGAACTACAGGCACACACCACCAGGTAATCTTTTTTTTTTTTTTTTTGAGTAGGAGTCTCACTCTGTTGTCTAGACTGGAGTGCAGTGGCACGCTCATGGCCACCACAACCTCAACCTACTGGGCTCAGGTGATCCTTCCACCTCGGCCTTCCAAGTAGCTGGAACTACAGGCAGTCACCACCATTCCGAGATAATTTTTTGGATTTATTGTGCAGACAAGGTCTCGCCATGTTACCCAGGCTGGTCTTGAACCCCTGGACTCAGACAATCCTCTTGCCTCCATCTCCCAAAGTGCTGGGATTACAGGGATGAGCCACTTTGCTGGGCCTTTTTATTTTTTGTAGAAACAAGGTCTCGCTATGTTGCCCAGGCTGGTCGCGAACTCCTGGGCTCAAGCAATTCATCCTTGGCCTCCCAAAGTGCTGGGATTATAGGCGTAAGCCATCTCACCTGGTTGAATCTTTTAGTTCTATGATAACATTTCATATTTCTAATGTGTCCAATTTATTCGTAGTTGCATGTTCCTCCTTCCTGCTTCCCAAAATCTTTATCCCTGGGGAGGGGTGTGAACTGGGGTTGCTTCTGGGGAGCTTGAGGGGAGAAAAGTCGGGAGGCCCAGACTGAGGCAGTGATGTCCTCAGCTGTACTCAAACTCACACCCTGTCTCCCTTGCAGACAACTCCCCATCCCCTGCCCCTCTCTATTCCAGGACATAATTATGTTGTCTTCAGAGGTAAGGGAGGCCAGGGAAAGTCCCAGGCCTGGGCAGGCCACTTGCATGTGTGAATGTCACCTCCCCACACACCCTGGGGCTTCAGCGTTGCCTTGACACGAACTGGCAGCCTCTGAGGTGGATGCTTTGCTGGTTCTGAGGGTTTCCTGCCCTTTCAGTAGCAGTGATAAAGGCAGAAATCTGTAGAGAATAGTGGGAAGGGGTGGGGGAAATGGGTCCCACCCAGAGAATCTGTCACTACCAGCCTGTTGTTGTCCATGACATGCCTTTCTTCTCCGACTGTCTTTCCTCCCAAGTAAAAGTCTTCCTATTTTTTCTAAAATCCCTTCTTCTGAGCTTTCAGAAAAGCCCTCTTGTGTTTTGTTTTTTGAGTTAAGAGTCTCACTCTGTCACCCAGGCTGGCATTCTGTGGCATGCTAAAGGCTACCGCAGCCTCGAACTGCTGGGCTCAGGTGATTCTTCCACCTCAGCCTCCCAAGTAGCTGGAACTACAGATACACGCTACTACACCTGGCTAATTTCTTAATTTATCATTGAGATGAGGTCTCACCCAGACTGGTCTCAAATTCCTGGACTCAGGCAATCTTCTTGCCTGGGTCTCCCAAAGTGCTGGGATTATAAGAATGAGCCACCATGCCCACTTTACCCTCGTTTCTATGTTAAAATTTGCTAGTCAGGCAGGGTGGCTCACGGCTGTAATCCCAGCACTTTGGAAGGCCATCGCAGGAGGACTGCTTGAGACCAGGAGTTCGAGAACAACTTGGGCAACATAGAAGACCTCTACAAAAAAAAAAATTAGACAGGCACATGGTGCTACACACCTGTAGTCCCAGCTACTTAGGAAGCTGAGGCAGGAGGATTGCTTGAGCCACAGGAGTTTGAGACTGTGGTGAGCCATAATCAAGCTACTGCACTCCAGCCTGGGCAACAGAGTGAGACCCCAACTAAAAAAAATTGCAGTGAAATATCTAGTCACTTCATTCCTCTCCTTCATGATTTTATGACTTATGATAATACTCAGCCCTTGGGTTTCTCCACATTTTGAAGAGTCTGAACTTATTTTGCCCAACCATTGAAAAATACTTATTTGTCCCTTTCTGTATCTGTTGTAGCTCATTTTTCTTTCTCCAGAAGTACAAGAAATGATTGGAATTGTAGAAAGAGTGTACTGTGTATATAAAAAACAGGAAGATGACATGAAGACCACAAGACAGGCTGCTGAATGAATGAATGAAAACAAGTTGCAGTCCTATAAATATTGCTGAGACCACTTATATTTTTAAAAACATTCTATAGTATAAAGATCTGGAAGGTCCTGCATTAAATGGGCAAGCAGTGTGATACGAGCTTGGCTTGTGGTGTGCGTACGTGTGTGTTTGAGTTATTGAGACTGTACATTTATCCCTATGCTGGGTTTCTGTTTTAGGACATTTCCTAATGAATTTCCTGAGATATTAATTTAACAGATGGTCTCGGGGCAGTCCCAGAGTTCCTGAGATTACAGGCTGAGCCTTGTGAGAAGGAACATGCCTTTCTTTCAGAGAGAGAGTTTGTGCTTTTCATAAGAATCTCAAAGGGCACATACGGCCCAAGAAGGGTTAAGAGCCATGGGTCAGCTGGCACGATGGCTCACGTCTGTAATATCAGCACTTTGGGAGATAGAGGTGAGAGGACTGCTTGAGCCTAGGGGTTTGAGACCAGCCTGGACAACTTGGAGAGACCTCGTCTCTACAATAAACCAAAAAATTAGCCTGGTGTGGTAGTGCACACCTATAGTTCCAGCAACTTGGAAAGCTGAGGTGGAAGGATTGCCTGAGCCCAGCAGTTCGAGGCTGTGGTGGCCGTGAGTGTGCCACTGCACTCCAGCCTGACAGAGTGAGACTCCAATTAAAAAAAAAAGATTCACAGGTTGGTACTGTTGACCACTTTCTATGTCGTTTTCTCACAGTTCAGCTCTAGAAGCATGCTGCATGCTAAAATATAAAAATATGCTATATAGATATAGATATAAAATTGGCCAATCTTTAACATAATAAGATGTGGTGTATGACTTTTATTCTACTATGAAGGACTGAGACGTCAACAATGTTACCATGTGATACTGTGTCATTCCCACGAATATACTTAATATATTTAGTCTTTTCCCAAAATAGATGCCAGGGCCCTTGGGGCTATCGGATCCATTAGAACAAAGCTGTGGGTCGTAAACACATGTCCAGGATACATTTTCTTCAGCTTCCATGCGTTTCATTTTGCCAATAAGCAACCTCTGTGGTTAAGGAAGCAACAGGACACACCCAGTTCTCTTGTCTAGCCTCACCTACAGGTGATGTGTCATGTGGCCTGATGATAAAATCTTGGGATCAGACGGCGGATCCTCTGGGCCCTGAGGAACATTTCTTCACCTCATCTGTAAGAGATCAACAATAACGTCCACCATGGCAGTCACTACTGGTGATCTCTCAACAACCATTTTCTCTTCTTCCTTAGTAAAGGAATCCCAGTGTCTTAGCTGAGCACACCGCTGGTCAGAGAACACACATTTCCCAGCCTCCTTTGCAGCCATGTGATTAAGTTCTGAGATAACAGCAGAAATCCTATATGCTACTTCTGGGAAGCATCTGTAAAAAGGGGGGTTCCCTTTTTGTCTTCTTTTCTTCCTTTTTGCTGCCTAGAATGTAAAGTAATGGAATGGACAATAAACAAAACGAAAAGTAAGCAAAGTGTATAGAGTATTAGATAATAATAGATACAATGGCAGGAATAAAACCAGAAGGCCGATATAGAGATGCTTGGGATGGCAATTTCCATCCTAAAGAGGCTTACAGAGAAGGCCTCATGAGAATGTGATGTGTCTGTGGACTCTCAAGGAAATATAGGAATGAAGATTGTGGATATTTGGAAAGGAGGGTACTAGGTAGTGATACTTCTTTTGTTTTGTTTTGCTTTGTTTTTTGAGACAGGGTCTTGCTCTGTCACCCAGGTTGGAGTGTAGTACGAGCATAGCACTGCAGCCTTGAACTCCTGGGTTCATGCAATCTTCCTGCCACAGCCTTCTGAGTAGCTAGGACTACAGGCACATGCCACCACATCTGGCTAATTTTTTAAAAACTTGTAGAGACAGGATCTTGCTATGTTGCCCAGGCTGGTCTCGAACTCCCAACCTCAAGTGATCCTCCAGCCTTGGCCTCCCAAAGCCCTGGGATCACAGGCATGAGACACTGCCAGGCCAAAGATACTATTAATGCAAAAGCCTTGAGGTAGGGGCATGCACGGTGCATCTGAAGAACAGCAGGAAGCCTAGGTGGCTGTAGATGATGTGAGCCAGGGAGACAGCAGTAGGACACAAGTCAGAGCAGTAGCCTGAAAGCCTCAGAGAATTACTGGGAAAACAGAATGAGACAATGTCCATGCCATTCTTGAAACAGCGCCTGACATACAGTATATTCTCAATAAGGGTTTTCTTTCCTCTCAAACTACCCTTCTCAAATTTTAATTTAAATATTTTCAAACATATAGAAAAGTTGGAAGAATTATACCATGAACACGCAAATGGCCGCCACCTAGATTCCACAATTAACATTAATAAACTGGTGTTAGCTGGGCTCAGTGGCTCAGCCTGTAATCCCGCGTCTTGGGAGGCTGAGGTGAGTGGATTGGCTGAGCCCACGGGTTCGAGACCCACCTGAGTAACTTGGCGAGACCTCATCTCTATAGTAAATCAAAAAATTAAGCCGGGCTTGGTGGTTCAGCCTGTAATCCCGCGCCTTTGGGAGGCTGAGGTGAGTGGATTGCCTGAGCCCACGGGTTCAAGACCCGCCTGGGCAACTTGGCGAGACTTCATCTCTACAATAAATCAAAAAATTAGCTAGGGGTGGTAGCGCATGCCTGTAGTTTCAACTACTTGGAAGGCTGAGGCAGAAGGATCGCCGGAGACCAGCAGGTCAAGGCTGCAGTGGCCGGGAGCGGCCACTGCACTCCAATCTGGGCGACAGAGTGAGATTCCAACTCAAAAAAAAAAAAAAAAAGCTGGTGTTGTCACAGTTCTATTCATTATCCATCTAGCAATCCATCTTAGTTTTTTTGATACATTGTATTTATTTACATATGATTTATTTATTTTAGAGATGGGGGAGTCTCACTAATTTGCCCAGACTGGTCTTGAACTCCTGAGTTCAAGCAATCCTCCTACCTTAACCTCTTGAGTAGCTGAGCCTGGCTTGAACACATTTAAAAGTAAGTTGCAGACATCAGTACATTTGACCTCTAAACATTTCTGTGTGTGTGTGTGTGTGTGTGTGTGTGTGTGTGTGTGTGTGTATTTGACTAGAGTTCAATATTTATCTAGGCAAAGGTTCTTTTTTCTCTTCCAAGTATAATATATATAGAAATGTACATGTCTTAAGATGGGTTTTGAAAATGTATATACCCATATAACCTAAACCCCCAACAAAGTAAAAAAAATTACCATTACCCCTAAAAGTCTATTCAGGCCCCACTCTCACCTCAGTTAATGCCTATTCTGATTTTTTCCACCATGCTTACTTTTGCCTGTTCTAAAAAGTCAGTGGAGAGTAAATAGATATTCTCAACCACTGTGAAAGTGATTAAAAATTGGTATAGTCTTTTTAGAAGGTAGTATGTGATTCTTTTTTTTTTGAGTTGGAGTCTCACTCTGTCACCCAGATTGGAGTGCAGTGGTCACTCCCGGCCACCGCAGCCTTGACCTGCTGGGCTCTGGCGAGCCTTCCGCCTCAGCCTTCCAAGTAGCCGGAATTACAGGCATGCACTACCACGCCCGGCTGATTTTTTGGTTTATTGTAGAGATGAGGTCTCGCTGCCCAGGTGGGTCTCGAACCCGTGGGCTCAGGCAATCCACTCACCTCGGCCTCCCAAAGGCGTGGGATTACAGGCTGAGCCACCAAGCCCAGCTGTGATTCTTAAAATAAAATCCATGCACTCCTTTTGACCTAGTAATGTCAATGAGAGGACTTTTCTGAGAAGTATGCTAGCTCACGTATGCAAAGGGGACGGTCACAAGGCTGCTCACTGAACCATTATAACAGCTAAGGACTGAAAATAGCCTAAATGGTCACCAGTCAGGGAAAAGTGAAATAAATGGGTAGTCACACTCTCAGCAATTACAAGTACTTATTGACATGGTAAGATCACCAAGACAGTCATTAAGTACACAAAAGTAAGCTATAACACACCACACACCCAGCATAAAACCATCACACAAAACACTAGTAGTCTCTTCTATGCCATACACCGACAGGGTCATGTCCCCTGGCAAAGGAGTTTTCCCCAAACTGTCAACACATCTCTCCAAGCTCCTCATTAACATAGCATTTCTTCTTCTTGGCTATTCCTATTAACGGTTTTACATTCAAGTGCCTATCATGTTCACAGATGGTTAAATATGCAAAATGCTTTCTAAATGAGAAATGGAATATGCCAATCTCATTTGTAAGAAGACACCTTATGTGCTTTGGTCTGTTTTGGCTATTATAACAGAATACCACAGACTGCATGGCTTATCAACAATGGTAGTTTTTCTTTCATGGTTCTGGAGGCTGGGAAGCCCAAGATCAAGGTGCTAGCAAATCCCATGTCTGGGGAGGGTCCACTTCCTGATTCATCCACATGCCAGTTCCTACAAATGCATCCTAAATATCCCATGACCTCAACTCAGTCTGATCTGGTAGTAATGGTAGACATATAAAAATAATACAGAGCCACACCAACTGTAGGGAAAGACCATTAAACCTCCACACTCCCAGTGTATTTGAGACCCCACCCCTAAATTCCCGAATCTGCATTCTAATAAGATCCCAGGTGATTAAGATGCCAATGGCAATTGGAGAAGTATGAACTGTGGGGTGATAGAAGAAGGAACCATTATCAATCCCTCAGGAAGTGGTTAGGGAGCTTCAGCACATTCCAGGCTGAGATGCGAGCAGGCCCATCATCAGGAGCAGGCCCATCATCAGGAAAGTGAGACCAAGTCTTCTGGAATGACAAGTTTAGTCTGGGAGGCACAGTGGGATGATGTGGGAGCTAGGGCAGAAAAAGGAGGCTGAGGCCAGAGGCAGAGAACCGGGCTGACCTGTTGGGGATTCTGGAGGAAGCCAGAGAAAATTTCAAGGAGGAAAACGAGATTAGAATTGTATGTTGGAACAAAACTCTGGTGGTAAAGTGGAGGGTGCAGTGCAGGAGTGAGAGGTGGGAGCAGGCAGCCATGTGTCCTTAAATGAGTACATTCACTTTTGGGTACATTCACTTTTGATCGAGAAAGGAAGTCTGAATACTTAGGAGTGGAGGGGGCTGCTGAGTCCTAGGTAGACAGAAAAGCAGAGGGTTCCAGCTGCAGTGGGTTCCGGTGGATTCTTTCTCATCAGCCCAGCAGTGTAGTCTTCAACCAGCATCATTAGTGTCACACTGGAATTGTCAGGAACGTAAATCCTCAGGTGTCACCTTAGTAGTACTCAGGAACCCCTGGGGATGGGGTACACATATCTGACTTTGAACAACGCCTCCGGTGATTCTGATGCATGCTAACATCCAGAATTCTAGCCGCCAAAAAACCTTTAGCAGGTGGTGGAAGCTTAACATTGCCACAACTTGCCTACTGTCTTTAAAAATAAGGACGACGGCAATGAGAAATGGGTTTCTATTCTGAGTGGGCAGAACAAAAGCCACATACAACCTAGATTTCATATAGTGCCCAGAAAGAGAAAATATACTGACCATTCTGTCCAAAAACCTCTTATTTGGAGAATTAAAATAGTTTTGGGAAAGGCCATGATGTTCTCGGTAGCCTAAATTAAGTAAAACTTAAAGTTACCGTCCCAGATGTAAATTCTTCCTGTGCTCTTTATTCCCCACAAAAACACCCGCAGGAAAATCGCTGGGGTTCCTTCTGGCCCTCTACAAAATGTGTTTCTGATGCAACCGCCCATTAGAGAAACGCAATCCCAAATTAAAAGCCCCAAAACACGGAGCAGCGGGACTGGCGCCACTGTCCCGGGACCACGCGGCCGTTTCCCAGCCCCACCCCTGCGGGCCGCCGGGCCGCCTTCCCCGGCAGTTCCCGAAGATAAATACATCGCTCCTTGTTTTTCCAGACCTGAAATTAGCGGTGACTCAGAGTACTTTGGGCGGCCACCGTCCCCTCGGAAAGGAGGAAAAATGTGCCGATTTTTCCCCTCACGCGAGGGCCCGACGTGCCAGGCTGGGCCAATCAGGGAAGGGTGGCGGGAATCGCACCAAAGTAGGTCAAAAAATGCGGATGCGGCTCCTCGGCCTCGGTCAGCGCCCCGCGCCCGCCGCTCCTCCCTCCCAAGTCCGTCCTCTGCGGGCTCCGCCCCTCCCTCCCCTCCACCCCTCCCTCTCCTTCCTCCCCTCCCTCCCTTTCCTGCCTTTCTCGTCTCCCTCCTTCTCCCCTTTTCCCTCCTTCCCCTAAACCCCCTTCCCTCCTCCCCTCTCCTCCCCTTCCTCCTTTCCCTTCCCTCCCCCTT
>NW_007079758.1:45057-45426 GCF_000164805.1 Carlito syrichta | reverse complement strand
CTCCTCCCTCTCCTCTATCCCCCCACTCTAATCCCTCACTTCCCAGTCCGTCTCTCATTCCGCCTCCCCATTCTTCTACCTCTATCCCCCCACCTCTCTACTTCCCTCTCACTCCGCCTCCTCCCTCTTCCCCCTCGCCTCCATCCCTCCTGCTCTCTCTGCCTCTCTCCCCTCTCTCACTCCCAGCCCCGCCCCCAGCGGTGCGCACACCTGGCCAGGTGGCTACTTCTACGTACCTGCGACGGCTGAACACTGGGCGGGGCATCACGCGGCCCCGCCTGAGGTGAGGGGAAGAAAGCCCCCCCCGCCCCGTCTTCCTTGGCCCGCCCCTCGCCAGCAGGAGCCAGCCCAGTCCTCCTCCTAGCCCCC
>NW_007079758.1:36203-44903 GCF_000164805.1 Carlito syrichta | reverse complement strand
CGGGGCCAGGCACCCCTACCCCTCCGTGGATCCGAGCTGGGGGCTGCAGGCCTGCGGGGGTGGGGCTCGGTCCACCTCAGGAAGGAACATGAGGCCTTGATTGAGCAGCCCTGCGGGGCGGAGGGATCGCCGGCGAGCATGACTCTGGCATGATTCAGAACCGGTGGTTGCAACCCTTTTTTCCTTCTTTATTTTTTAACCTGGCGCCCAGCTTCCAGCAGCACTCTTGTTGTGCTCGTCCAGCTTGGCGCTGTCCCTTCGAATCCTCCCCTGCCCGACCTCACCAAGTATGGTTAGACATCTTCTACCTGTAAATAGTTTGGCGCTGCCAGCTCCTCGCGTGCAAGGCGTGGGCCTGACGCTGGGATGCTGATGCGAGCACGGTTAAGAGCTTTAAAAAAGCCCATTAAAAGGTAAACAGGTGCTCACCCGTCTATTTCGTGGGGTGAACATTTAGCGTAACTTACATATTTCCACCCCTCTTTTAAACTGCCGCTCTGCTCTGCGGTAAAGCAGGGTTCTCCACCGAGCCGATCAGGTGGGACGTTTTGTCAGCACACACTGTTACCATTTTTGGTCAAGGATTTGCAGGCAAAGCCTTCCCAGACTTTGCTGGAAATATCACCCTGTTATTGCGTCTGTCTGTCTGGAAACAGTTGGTACCAGCTTCCCTGCGTGCACAGTTTTCACTGCGTAGCAGTTTTGGTTTTCTTAAGTTACTGCAACTTTCATGGAGATGCAGGTTGCTCATCAGTGAAAGAAAAAGGTTAACCGGTCGATTCTCATTGATAGGGCTTTGGTATTGGTCACTTTTTGATTCTTCTTCGGTTTAATGCTATAAGCTACAAAGAGGATCAGTACCTTAAGTCTTTGTAACCTCGCTAAGATTTTAAATGTGTATGGTGCTTTATATTAAAAGGCTTAATCTAAGGGATTTTGAGTTCTGGTAAGTTTCGGGTCATCCACTCGGTGTAAGTGCTTTGATGTGGGCTGGAGTCTGCTGTGGGGTCTTCTGGTGGGGTCTTCTGGTTTGACATCTTATTTTGTTTGAATTGTTAATACAGACTTATTTTCCTGTGTGAAAATAGGACCAAACATTGTAACTTTAGTTAACTGCTTAAGTTAAATGCTTGGTTTTACTTAAAGCTTAACTCCCATACTTCTATATGTTTGAAAACAATGAAGAAGAGTCTGTTATGTTTCCTGGTTCTTGGGGGGAATGGAAATAATAAAAATAAAGATGAGCGGATTCCAGATACATTTCAAACTTGTTGACTTTGACCAAGAAGACGTTACAAGTTACTTTTGTTTGGATGTTTGCAGAGAATGAGAGTTCAAAGTATAGACTGACCATTTTCTACCTCAGGCTCAGGTGATCCTTTCACCCAATAACTGGTACTACAGGTGTGCACCACCACACCTGACTAAATTTTTTTGTAGAGACGAGGTCAGCTATGTTGCCCAGGCTGCACTCCTGGGCTCAAGCAATCTTCCCACCTCGACCTCCCAAAGTGCTGGGGGTTACAAGCTTGAGCACCACGGCTGGCCTCTTTTTAAAAGGTTATTCTGGTATTAAGCTTTATGAACAGAGGGCCATCTTTGTTAAGTCCAGCGGTTAGAGACTATTGTGGTTATTATCCCAGATTCTAGGCCCTACTGTCTGTATTTGGAATTGTTTAGATCTCTTGATTAGATGCTTGCTTCTAAGTTTCTTTTTAAGATTAAATTTTAACTGCTGTTAGATTTGTTGTTTTTTATTTTTAAAAAATATTTTATTAGGTTTGTTTTAAATTAGCAGAATCACTCCCTGGTATTCACTAAATCTTCTAGAAGCACTTGAAATAAAGCAGTTTGGAACCAACTCAAAAGATTGTCTCCATATCCTGGGCACGTTAGGATATTTCATGCTTTTAAATGTCTCACTTTATAGTGCAAAAACAAACAAATGAAAAAGCCTACCTCCCAAGCAAAAGATTTGTTTATTTATTTATTTGTTCATTTATTTATTTTGAGTCAGAGTCTCACTCTGTCACCCAGGCTGGAGTACAGTGGCATGCTCACGGCCACTGCAGCCTCTACCTGCTGGACTTAGGTGATCCTCCTACTTCAACCTTCTAAGTAGCTGGAACCACAGGCATGGGCCACCTCACCCAAATAATTTTTGATTTATAGTAGAGATGAGATTATGCCAAGTTACCAATCTGCTCTTGAACTCAGGCAGTCCTCTCACTTCTCCCTCCCAAAGTGCTAGGATTGCAGGTGTGAGCCACCACGCCCAGCTCAAACTTTTATATGTGTGTACTGGGTGTGCCAGCCTTCTTATGCAGAGTATTTACCAGCCCACCATCAAATTCCTAGGGTTATTTGCTCAGCAATTCTGTTGGGTGTGGCATGATATGTCACACTAGCCTTGCCCAGCTCCTCTTGTAATCAAGGTGTATGTTTGCAGCAGAGCTTATGGCTCTCTTGGAAAGTAGGGGTGTGGTCATGCTTCTGAAATAGAGTTAAAGGATCTACACGGTCCTCTAACCTTTACCCTTACCTTAATCTGAACTCTGCTCTAACAAACTGCCCTGGCTGGCTGAAACCAAACTACAGGTACATTCCACCCCCTGGTGATTAACAAAAGCACTTATAACAGCCCCGTGTAACAGGTTGGGTGCGTGCCTCGTTAACATATGAGAAAATAGATGGTAAAGGATTAATTGACTTGTGACAAATAACCTTTTCTGACTCCATATCACACTTTAAAGTAACTTTTAAAATAATTTAGAAACATTTTAAGAAGAAAAGTACAGAGAATAACAGATCCCTTTGTGCAAAAATAAGTTTAACTTTTTTCCATATTTCAAGTTTTGTGTTACCATTACAGCTAAATATGCATTTTCCTCATCGAATTTCCTTCCATCCCCAGAGATAGCCACTCCTGTGTCAAAGGCAGAATATACTACCCCATTAATAGATGATTTTATTCAGGCTATTGCAGTTAGGAGAACATTCTTAATTGCCTTATCTGGGAATATGCCACAGGCTGGTCCTTTTCAGTTACCTGTTCCCAGAACACAACATGATGAGGTGGATTTCTTAACCATCACTGCTTTCCAGGAGCAGAGGACTCAGGTAAAAAGTTAAACATAGTCACCTGAGATTGATGTGTTTCATTTTCATTAATATTTCTATACTTTTAGTCCTTCATCCTATGTATTGCCTTGATGTGTTTTTGAAATTGAAATGTTATGCATTATGTATCCTTCTGTAGCTTTTTGAAAAAAATTTAACTTTGTAGGTTTTTAAATTTTTGGTGGGGAGTCAGTTTTGGTTTTAGCTAGATATTTTTATTTTGACTGCTGTATAGTATCTTTTGTATGAGTGTGAAAATTTATCCATTTTTTCAAAAAAAATTTTTTTGAATCAGGCTGGAGTACAGTGGCATGATCACAGCTGACTGCAGCCTCAATCTCCTGGGCTCAGACGATCCTCCTGCCTCAGCCTTTCCTGAGTAGCTGGGAACTAGTCATGTGCCACCATGCCCTGCTATGCCCTGCTTTTTTTATTTGTATTTTTTTTTTTTGTATTTTTGTAGAGACGAGTCTCGCTGTGTTGCCTAGACTGCTCTTGAACTCCTGGGCTCCAGCAACCCTCATGCCTCGCCCTTTTGAAGTACTGGGATTATATAGGTGTAAGCCATTGTGCCCAACTTTTTTCCCTGTTGATGGGCATTTGGACATTTTCCTAATTTTTTGCTCTTTTATTTTTTTGTCTATTTAAACTGCTTTTCTAATAGTCTGTTTCCATGGTCTATATTACTGAGTAGTCTTTAAACCCGTGTGTGTCTCTCCTTGGCATGTGTCTAGAAGTGGGAGTCCTGGGCTGGAGGACAACATGTGTGTGTATTTTCCACTCTACGAACTAGTTTGTTTCAGTTTGCATCCTGTCATCAACAGCCTGTTTCCCCATTTCCTTTTACCACCTGAGATGAGCCTTAAAACCTTTGCCAATCTAATGGGTGTGAGATGGCTTCTCGTTGTTCTATTTTGGATTTCTCTGATTAGTAGTGACTTGACTTCTTATAAATCTGTTGCAGCTTGTGTTTTTACGTGCCTGCTGCATCCTGTGAACCTGACCTTGTGTAATTACTCATCATGTCTTCATTTAAGCTTACTTGTGGAGCATGAAGTAAACCCACCGTTTAAAAAACCAACAAGAATGAAGCCAGACACAGTGGCTCATGCCTGTTATCCCAACACTTCAGGAGAAGCGAGAGAATTGCCTGAGTCCAGAGGTTTGAGACCAGCCTGGGAAACCTGACAAGACCTCATCTCTACAATAAATAAAACAAATTAGCTGGGCACGGTTAGTGCATACCTGTGGTTCCAGCTACTTGGAAGTCTGAGACGGAAGGATCACCTGAGCCCAACAGATTGAGGCTGTGCTGACTGTGAGCATGCCACTGCACTGTAGCCTGGGCGATAGAGTGAGACTCTGACTCAAAAAAAAAAAAAAAAAACCCAAAAAACAAGAATGAGATTGTTGGGCAGAACCTCATGCTGAGGACCTACACTCCTCTCTTCTGGCACATGAGTTTTCTCTCCTGGCGTCTTAAGCTGCTGTGTCACAGAAGTTCAGTACTGTCTCTTAATTCTAGCCAACTGCAGTCTCAATCTCCTGGTAGTGGTAGGATGTAGAGTGATTGAGAAGTGAACTTTGTCAAGGGCCGTGGAAATGAACATCCTCACTTCATACTCATCCTTCTATCTGTTTCCATTCCTCTTTTTTTCCTAGGCAGTTCCATTGAGCCAAAATGTTAAAAAACACACTCCGGGAATATATGAGAACTCTACTTTCTGCTCAAATTTTCTCTGAACCCAAAAGTTCTCTTAAAAAAAGTATGAAAAACAAACAGGCATAACAAAACAAATAACCATGACTATTTTTCGTAAATATAATTGATTTAAATCAACACAGTATTTAGCATTCAGGAAGACATTTGTGTTTTTATATGTGTGACCTTATAATATATTTTCTTTTTTTTTTGAGTTGGAGTTTCACTCTGTCGCCCAGACTGGAGTGCAGTGGCCACTCCCGGCCACCGCAGCCTTGACCTGCTGGGCTCCGGTGATCCTTCCGCCTCAGCCTTCCAAGTAGCCGGAATTACAGGCGTGCGCTACCACGCCCGGCTGATTTTTTTGATTTATTGTAGAGATGAGGTCTCGTTGCCCAGGCGGGTCTCGAACCCTTGGGCTCAGGCAATCCACTCACTTCAGCCTCCCAAAGGTGCGGAATTACAGGCTGAGCCACCGAGCCCGGCTTATAATATATTTTCTTTCAGTAATACTTTGAGATGAAGGACACCACACTTGAAGTTTGAAAAAATCTTGTAACTTTTGAAAAACCGAATTTAACATGTAAGTGCATTGTATTTGTATGCAGAGTGACATTCTAGACTCTGCTAAGTAGACCTCCCTCTTTATTATACTGTTATTTGCATACGTAAACCACAGAGCATAATAGATAATAGAAGAGTGTTGAAGTGTCTTGAGCTTTTCTTATGGCATAATATTTCTTTCTGGATCATCCATGAAAGTCATACTCAAAGATTTACACCAAACACTTTGGAAATATTTTAACCACAACTTTTCTTCTGTCTCTGCCTCCTTGCATTGATGTTAGAAGTGAGAAGTTTTCCTTTGGAATTGTGTTTCTGAACTATCTCCTGCCCATTTTTTAAAAATTTTACATTGGGTGAGGTATAGGCTTAGAAAAATCAATATCAGGTTCATCTCAGCACAAGTACCTGTGTTGAGTTATTCAGTTTTTAGCCTAGAGTGATTCTCAGCTCTAAGATTTATCTTCTGGTAGCTGATATTGTAGTGCTCACATGCTGCTTACACTTTTTCATAGTTTGCTTTGTTAAAATTGAAGAGTCAGTTTTATGTAAACTTTTTCTCTCTCTCTTTTTTTTTTATAAAGTCCTCCAGAAGGTGACCAGACTTTTATGTACATTTTTAAAAAGCAGTTGATTTCAGTAAAAAATGTAATTATTTATTTATTTTGTCTGGGTCTCACTCTGTCACCCAGGCTGGAGTGCAGTGGCACTGTTATGGCTTACAGCAGCCTTGACCTCCTGGCCTCCTGAGTAGCTGGGACTGCAGGCACATGCCACCGTACCCAACTAAGTTTTGGATTTTTTTTGCAAAGATGGGGTCTCACTATGTTGCCCAGGCTGGTCTAGAATTTCTGGGCTCAAGGAATTCTCCTGCCTTGGCCTCTGAAGTGCTGGGATTATAGGCGTGGTCCACCGTGCCTGGCCAATTAAAGTTTTTGGATTAACAATTTAATCTGTAGTTGAAGTTGCAGCAAGACATAGATGAGTGCCTGAAATAGAGAAGTGAGTTCATCCTACAGATAGACGGTTGTTGCTGTTGTGTGTGTGGTTTCAGATCACAGTGGGAGGAAGACTGTAGGCTATTCTCAGCATTTGTATGTTGTTTTATAGGTTGTTACTTCCACTGGCCACAGAAAAGCAAAGATGAATTTTCTACTCTTGTTTATATTGTGGCTTGCTTTCAGAAAATAACCAGCTTGTAAATGTCATTAGCATTTATTTTTACATGTTTTCACATGTCTTTGTTGATATTTTCATGTACAAGTTGAGCATGTCTAATCCAAAAATCCTAAAGCCCCAAAATCTGAAACACTTTAAGTGTCAACATGATGCCACAAGTGGAAAATTCCACACCTGCCCTCATGACAGATCGTAGTCAAGTAGTCCAAGCTTGGTTTTGTGTACAAAATTATTAAAAATACTGTAGAAAATTACCTTTTAGGCTATGAGTATAAAGAGTATATGAAACATTATGAATTTTGTGTTTGACTTGCATCCCACTCCTGAGCATTCTTATTATATATAGACAAATATTCCAAAATTAGAAAATAATCAAAACCTGAAACACTTAGCATTTCAGATAAGGAATCCTCAACCTAATGCCAAAGCTAACATGGTAATGACTAATACCAAAGTGCAGCCTGGGCAGTATAGGTCAGGCTCCTGCAGCTTGCCCTGGAGCAGTCTTTGAAGTTGGTTGTTAGGGTTCAGGAGCTTTGAGGAATTCTCTAGTTATTGTAGGGATCTGCAGCGAAATGCCCTGCTTATAAGAATGTATGAGTAATTTCTAGACTGATGTTGTCGAATAAAAATAAAATGTGAGCTAACACGTATACTTTAATGTTTTCTAGTAACCCCATTGCAAAAATAAAAATAAAAGGTGAAATTTATTTAGACCAATATATCCAAAATGTTATACCAACATTTAACCAGTTTCTTTTTGTTTGTTAAAGACGAGGTCTTACTCTGTTGCCCAGGCTGAGTATAGTGGTGCGATCATAGTACACTGCAGCCTCGAACTCCTGGGCTGAAACGATCCTTCTACCTCAGCCTCTTGAATAGCTTGATCTATCACCATGCGTCACTGTGCCTGGTCAATTTTTAAAATTTTTTGTAGAGACAAGATCTTGCTATGTTCAGGCTGGTCTCAGACTCTTGGCTCCAAGTGATCCTCCCACCTCAACCTCCCAAAGTGCTGAGATTACAGGCATGAACCGAGCCACTGTTCCCGGTCTTCAGTATAAAAATTAATAAAAACTTTACATCCCCTTTTCCCTACAAATTCAGCATATATTTTACATTGAAAGCACATCTCAATTCAAACACAAAAATTTCACTGGAACTATCTACATTTGTTTGTTTACTTTTTTTTTCTTTTTTGAGTTGGTGTCTCTCTCACCCAGGCTGGAATGGCACAATCATGGCTTACAGCAACCTTTATGTTCTGGGCTTAGGCGATCCTTCCATCTCAGTCTTCAGAGTAGTTGGGACTACAGGTGTGTAGTCACTATGCCCGGCTAATTTTTTTATTTTTTTGTAGAGACAGTGTTGCTATGTTGCCGAGGTTGGTCTTGAACTCCTGGGCTCAAGCGATCCTGCCACCTGGGCCTTCCAAAGTGCTGGCATTATAGGTGTGAGCCACAGTACATGGCCAGAAATGTCTATATTTAGATACGATAAAACTTACAGTGAAAAAGTATATTCACATACCTGTTACTCCAAACATACTTACAAGTTTTCCAGCAATGAAATTGAGATCCAATTGAGTTAAATTTTTAACTTTAAAATGAAATAATAAAATTCAAAATACAGTTCCTCAGTCACACTAGCCACATTTAAAGGATGCATTAAACCCACATGTGGTTAGTGGCTACTTTTTGGACCTTGCTTAGACTTTGTCTAGACTGGCCTACTTAATTTGTAATAGGAAGTTAGTATGGATACCAACTAAATTCTCTGCATTTGTGTACTTGTCTAAGAAACAGTGCTAAGATAGCATATGAATTTCTTTTGTAGCACTTATTGAGATGTTTTATGAAGTGAGACTGTTGAGTTCTTTTAAGATGGTGTTTATACTTTCTAGTAGCAAGACACTGCTCTCATGGTAGGTTCACACAGGTGTCGTGACTAAACACAGTGAGTGAATGAGAGGGCATTCTTTTTTTTTTTTTTTTTTTTTTTTTTGAGTTGGAGTCTCACTCTGTCGCCCAGACTGGAGTGCAGTGACCGCTCCCGGCCACCGCAGCCTCGACCTGCTGGGCTCCGGCGATCCTTCCGCCTCAGCCTTCCAAGTAGCTGGAATTACAGGCATGCGG
>NW_007079758.1:16190-36039 GCF_000164805.1 Carlito syrichta | reverse complement strand
CACCTCAGCCTCCCAAAGGCGTGGGATTACAGGCTGAGCCACCAAGCCCGGCTGAGAGGGCATTCTTAATTATGACAAAGGACAGGTTCCCATGGAGATGGATTACTTTAATTTTTCTACTTCCTATTCCCACATACCTTTTTTTATGCTGTAGAAATTGAGTTTTAAGTACTGAACTATTGGATGGTACCCCTTCTTTATATACTGCAATACAATTTAATTTGAGTCTTATAAGTGAAAATCCTTCAAGATAGATAAGGCAAGTATTGTTGAGTAATGTCTTTAAAATGATTCTGGCATACAAAAACCTATCAGTCAATGCCAGTTTTCTTCCTTTCCTAGTTTGATGTTCTTTGACGCATCCTGAACCATAGAAAGTAACTTGAAGGCCTAGCAAGTGAAAGAGCAAGAAGGAACACTGTCTTAGATGACTTACAAATATCTTCTGTGTCCCAGGCATTGTACTGTCTCATCCATCCTTGTGTCATCCCAGTAAGGTAGATGTTATTATCATTCATTGCTAATAACTACACTGGTGAGCAGTTAAAGCCTGGGCTCAGCATCTGGCCACAGGGGTTTTTGAATCTTACTGTCTGAGCGTAGGAGTGACAGAGTGACTGACTGTTTTGTGCCTCAATTTCATCATTCTTCCAAGTGGGGATGACAGTGGTACCCACCATTACAACAGTATAGGTGATGGGTGTAACTCATTCAGAGCAGTGCCTGGCACATAGTAAAGTGCTTATCAGTGTTGGCTAAAATAATCTTTACATAGTAGCAACCTCAGATCTAATTGATTTAGTGGTCTTTTTTATCATTACTTGCTATTCAAGTGGAAAAAATCAAAAATCACTTACTTAACTCCTTGGAAGGGAATTTCTACCTATCTGATCAAAAGGTAGCTATTCCTTCAAGGACCAGCTCTGGGATGACCTCCCTGACATACAGAATCACTCATTGCCTGGGCTGTCAGAGCATGCAGATCTTGCTGCTGGTATAGTTTTAAGCATATATTCTTCCCACTTGGGCATGGATGGAATCTCTACCTAACTGGATATGTCTTTAGAATAGTTCAAAGTTCTTATTAATCTTTGTATCCTGTGTTCATCTTTGCATTCTGATTACACAAGTGCATGCTTCAGTTAATGCAGAGAAAATGGGAAAAGGGTGGGAGGAGCATATCAGAACATGTTTCAGTAATTTTATTATTTATTTAAACTAATGTGATTTTACTCAGAATCATTCTATATAATCAACTTTTTAATTTGCTTTTTCAGGTGACTTGATTCTTGATGCAAAATGTCTTCCACTCTTAGTTATATTTTTCCTGAAGAATCAATGGAGAGTCAAACATAGTTCTGCACTGTCCTCAGTGTTTAGAGTAGCAATCATTTATTAACATATATTTGAGAGTTTGTTATATACTTTGTGACTATACTAAAACCCACTGAACTTACACCTTAAATGAGCAAGTTTTATGGTATATATTTTTCTTTTTTTTTTTTTTTTTTTGAGTTGGAGTCTCACTCTGTCGCCCAGACTGGAGTGCAGTGCCCACTCCCGGCCACCGCAGCCTCGACATGCTGGGCTCCGGCGATCCTTCCGCCTCAGCCTTCCGAGTAGCCAGAATTACAGGCGCGCTACCACACCCGGCTAATTTTTTTATTTTGATTTATTGTAGAGATGAGGTCTTGCCTGCCCAGGCTGGTCTCAAACCCACGGGCTCAGGCAAGCTACTCACCTCAGCCTCCCAAAGGCGCGGGATTACAGGCTGAGCCACTGAGCCCGGCTAGTTTTATGGTATATAAAATATGTCTATAAAAACTGCTTATATCTGTAAACCACTTGATGGAATCATACATGTGTAGTGATGATATTAAATCATCCCTGTGTCAAATTTATTATTGTAAGAAATGCTCTGTCATCTTGTGCATAAATCTTGGCTTGCATTCTCATTATTTCTTCAAAAGAAAATCCTAGCTATGAAACCACTGAATCAAAAAGGTGTGTATATGTATTTCTAATTTTTAAAATTTGCTGCTGGCTGTGGTGGCTCACTAGTCCACGCGCTAAGGTTACAGTATGAAAAACAACATTCTCATGGTAGTTAACATTCTAATTTTTCGAAGAGATAAAAAAGAGGGATCAAGTCAGATGGTGGTGAATGATATGAGGAAAAGAAGGTAGTCAATAGAGAGTGCTAGAAGAGTTGGTGTCTAGCTAGGGTTAGGGCAGGCCTCTTTTGAGGTGGGACGTGCCTGGCGAGAAAGAACTAGCTGTGTGAAGAACATTTAGGGCAGAAGGACCTCTGAGTAAAAAGGCCTTGAGGGGAGAATGAGCTTAACATTTGCCAGGAACAAAAAGGCTTGTGTGGCTAAAACTCAGTGACCAGGGGAAAATATGTAGGAAATGGATTGTGGGCAAGAACTAGACCAGGAAGGGCCATCAGGCCAAAAGTGAGGAATTCTAGTGAGGGATTTTATTCTAGTTGCACCAGGAATTCATTGTGTGTGTGGTTGTGAGGAGGTGTTAAGTAGTAGAGAGAGACATGCCTTATCCCTGTGGCTGATGTACAAATGGGGACAAAGACCTATGGAGAAACTGTTGCTGTGATTCAGACAACAGATGGTGGTAGTTTGGATTAAGATGTGTTGATAGTGGAGATAGTGAGAGGTGGTTAGAGTGGATTTCTGTTTTGGGGTTAGATCTGGCAGGACTTACTGGTTATTTGGATATGTAGCATAAGGAAAAGGAAGATGATCAAGGATGACTCTGGCTCCTAAGATTTAGACCTGAGCCGCTAGACTCTTGTGCCTGGTGACTTGTAAAAGAAGCTAAAATAAAGTAGTTTGGCAAAATTGAGCTTCTTAGAACTTCGAGGAATAAAAAAATTGATCCTGAAGTATTAGACATCTTTTAAATGCCTTAATTTCATAGCTGATTGTAATAGTAATGTATGTTCATTGCATGTAATATGTGTCCCGGCTCAGACATTAACATTTGGGACATTTTCCCCTAAACCATTTTACATATGTTCTCATTCTTTCAACAAATACTTACCAGGTGCCTTCTAGGAACCAGGTGCTGTTATTGGCTCTGGAGATTGAACAACATGCAGGACAGAGTCTCTGTCCCTATGGTGTATACATTCTAATGAGGGAGACAGTTAAGAAAGAAGTAAGATGATTACAGACTTTAATACCTGCTATAATAGAAATAAGGGAGCAAGACAGTGGTTAACTGGAGATTGCCGTTATGGGATTTTCTCACACAGCTGAGTTTCTCCATAAAGAACAACTTTCTCATGTCCCACTGTGACAAGAGCGTAACAAGAATGCCAGGATAACTCAGTAGGATGACTGGAGGAACGGGATCCCCGCCTCATGCTGCCTGCAGAATGGAACTCACAGCGGATCGTAGGTCTCAGTGTGAGAGTGTAAACTCCTAGAAGGAAGCAGGCATAGATCTTTGTAAGCTTGTGGTAGGCAATTTATGATGCTACTTTCCCTGGCATTTCTAGGCAGTGATGCCAAAAGCACAAGTGACAAAAGGAAAAGATAGAATTGCACTTCATTAGAATTTAAAACTTTTGCGCAACCAGCCTCGGTGGCTCAGCCTGTAATCCCGCGCCTTTGGGAGGCTGAGGTGAGTGGATTGCCTGAGCCCGCGGGTTTGAGACCCACCTGGGCAACTTGGCGAGACCTCATCTCTACAATAAGTCAGAAAAAACTAGCCGGGTGTGGTAGCGCGCACCTGTAGTTCCAGCTACTTGGAAGGCTGAGGCGGAAGGATCACTGGAGCCCAGCAGGTCGAGTCTGCGGTGGCCGGGAGCGTGCCACTGCACTCCAGTCTGGGCGACAGAGTGAGACTCCAACTCAAAAATAAATAAATAAATAAATAAAATAAAATAAAACTTTTGTGCATCAAAGAATGCCATTGAGGAAACAAAAAGTCTGTCAAATGGAAGAAAATATTTACAAATCATGTATCTGACAGGAAACACGTTTGTAGACTGTAAAGGACTTGTACAACTCAGCAGTGAAGAGCCCAGGTCTTGGAACTGAGGATATGAATAGACATTTCTCTAAAGATTTACAAATGGCCAATAAACCAGTGAAAATGCTTATAAATCAATGAGGCATTAGGAAAATGCAAACTAAAACCACAGTGATATGCTGCTTCCTACCTAGTGGGCTGGCTGTAATAAAAAGATGATTGTAACAAGTGCTGGTGAGACTGAAATTGGACTCTTATATGTTATGGTGGTAATGTAAAATGGCACAGCTGTTCTGGAAAACAATTTGACAGTTCCTCAGAAAGTAGGACTTGGGATCTACTGTATGACTCAGCAGCTTCGTTCCTGCTTACCTCCCACGCAAATTGAAAACTTGTGTGTACACAAAAGTGTGTACGCAGATGTACATAGCAGCATTACTCATAATAGCCAGAAAGTGAAAACAACTCAGTGTCTATCCATTGATGAATGGATAGATGACATGTAGTATCTTGATACAGTGGAATACTATTTGGCAATAAAAAGAAAATACTGACACATGCTACAGTATGGGTGGACCTTGAAAACATACTAAGTGCAAGAAGTCAGTCACAAAAGACTGCATGTTATATGATTGCATTGATATAAAACGTCCATAGTAAGCAGATCCACAGAGATAGAAAGTAAATTAGGCAGGAGGAGGCTGGAGGTGGGAAGAGGAGTAACTGCTGATGGGTGCTGGGTTTCTTTTTGTGGTGGTCAAAACGTACTCAAATTAGGTTGGTGTGATGGATGCACAATCTTGTGACTATACTAAAACCCTTTAAATGGGCATATAAAAGATGTCTGTGAGGGCAACCCCCTGGGGTCTCCTCCTGCCCTGGGAGCTTTTCTATCCTCTCAATAAATCCTGCTTTCTCAAAAAAAAAAAAAAAGTCTGTACAAACTACTTATATCTATATACTACTTGGTGGAATCATGCACGTGTAGTGATGATATTAAATCCCTGTCTTAAATTTATTATTGTAAGAAGTGCCCTGTCATCTTGTGCATAAATCTTGGCCTGTATTTGCATTATTTCTTCAAAAGAGAGTCCTAGGTATGAAATCACTGAATCAGAAAGCTGTGTATATGTATTTCTAATTTAAAAAATATACTGCCGGGCGTGGTGGCTCGTGCCTATAATTCCAGCACTTTGAGAGGCATAGGTGAGAGGATTCTCTGAGCATTCAAGACCAGCCTGGCAACTTGGTTATATCTCATCTCTACAATAAATCAAAAACTTAGCTGAGTGTGGTGGTGCACAACTGTAGTCCCAGCTACTTGGAAGGCCGAGGTGGAAGGATCACTTGAGTCCAGCAGGTTGAGGCTGTGGTGGCTGTTATCATGCCACTGCACTCCAGCCTGGGTGACAGAGTGAGAGTTCACTCAAAAAAAAAAAGCTCATCAGAGAAACCTACAAAGTACAGAATATTAGAGAGGAAATAAATAAAAATTAGTTATATTCCCACTATAAGAGATAAAATTGTAGAATCTTTTTTCTTTATGCTGTTTTACATCATTTGAGATTATACAGTATATATTGCTTTATATTCACCTTTATTCACTTAAAGTCATAAATATTTCCTCCATGTCACTAAAAACTGCATAAACATGATTTTAACAGCTGCATCAGAAACTCCTGTGCATACACTGTAATTTACTTTGCAATTTTCCCATTTTTATTTATTTGAACTGTCTGGTTTTTAGTATTCTGTAGATTATTTCCCCAGAATAAATTCCTAAAAGTGGGATTACTGGGTTAAAGAGTCAGAGGTTGTAGATTATTTAAGGCTGTTGATATAAATGACCAAATTGCTTTCTGAAAGTTATTAATGGGTAATAAATAGGGTTGCCTATGGTGGAAGATGAATCTAGAAGAGTACGTTGGTTCAGACAATAAAGGGATTTTCATGCTCTGTTAATGAATATAGACTTGATTTTGAAGGTAATTGGAAGTTGCTAAAGAGCTCTCATTTTGGGAGTGGTATGAGCTCTTGGGAGTAGATGAGAGAGAATAGATTTGGAACTCACATGGAAGGAGGGAGGGGTGGGGCTTAGAAAACAGGGCATTGCCAGGAAACAATAGACTAGTTAACTAGCAATATCAAATCTGTTTCATGTTCACTGACATGCTAGCTAACCATCCAGAGAGAATTAAGACAGATTGTAAACCAAGGAGAAAACTTTCACATGCAGCTTATTGTTTGGTTAGCATACTCTTTTTCGAAGAGGAGTAGAATATTTTTATTATTCTATAATATTCCTGATCTTGAAATAAGGATTAGATGAAGATTTTTTTTTCCCATTCAGCCTAATTTACATAAAATGAATTTTACCCTTCTTAGTGTAAGTTCTGCAAGCTTGGGCGTATGTGAACCACCACAATCAAAATATAGAATAGGCACCTGGGCGTGGTGGCACATGCCTGTAATCCCAGCACTTTGGAAGGCAGAGGTAAGAGGATTGTCTGAGCCCAGGGATTCAAGACCAGCCTAGGCACCATGTTGAGATCTCATCTCTACAATAAATCAAAAAATTAGCCAGGTGTGATGGTGCACTCCTGTAGTTCCAGTTACCTGGAAGGCCAAGGCAGAAGGATCATCTGAGCCCAGCAGGTTGAAGCTGCAGTGGCCATGAGTGTGCCACTGCACTCCAGCCTGGAGGACAGAGTGAGACTCCAACTGAAAAAATAAATAAATAAATAAACAAAAAAAAAAAAAAAAAATATATATATATATATATACACACACACACGTATATATATGTATGTATACATACACACACATATATAGAATAGTTTCTTCACTACAGAAATTCTCCCTGTTAATCTCTCCTCCCGTCCCCAGCAGCCACTGGACTGTTTCTGTCCCTATAGTTTTCTCCTTGCAATAATGCCATAAAAATGGAATCATACAAGTCATATGCTTTGAGTCTGGCTGCTTTTCACTTAGCACGAGGCCTTTGTGTATTGGCAGTTTGTTCCTTTTTATCCTTGATTTTATTCCATCCCTCACTGGAGGATATATTTGAATTTTTTTTTGTCTTAGTGAAGTTCGAGGCGGAATATTGTAAGGAGTTTTTTTTTTTCTTTTTCTCATGTTGCTAAGTTCTTGAAACAGTAATTTTCTCTACCTTGTATAAACTAAGTAACTTTTGTTGATGAAGTGAATGTTGTTAGCAGCTTTGCAGTTCTGGGTAGATGGAGAAGTGTGTGTGTGTGTGTGTGTGTGTGTGTGTGTTGGGCAGAGGGGATTGATAAAGATACTAAGAGTTATTCTTGCTCTTTTTTTTTTGAGTTGGAGTCTCACTACTGGAGTGCAGTGGCCGCTCCCCGCCACCGCAGCCTTGACCTGCTGGGCTCCAGTGATCTTTCCGCCTCAACCTTCCAAGTAGCTGGAACTACAGGTGCGCGCTACCACGCCTGGCTAATTTTTTTGATTCATTATAGAGATGAGGTCTGGCCAAGTTGCCCAGGCGGGTCTCAAACCCACAGGCTCAGGCAATCCACTCACCTCAGCCTCCCAAGGCGTGGGATTACAGGCTGAGCCACTGAGCCTGGCTTATTCTTGCTCTTAAGGAGCACAGTCTACTGAAGGGGGTTAATCAACAGACAGTCATAGTACTAGATAATACTAGTTATGTTCTGTGTTAATATATGCAAGGATCCTGTAACTTAGGTTAGAGGTGTGATTGGGGGCACAGTGAGAGCTGCCTTCCCAGAGGAGGTGATGTTGGAACTGAACCTGAAGGACTTGCGTAACCAAGTAAAGAGAAGGAAGGTAAAGCATCACAAGAGAACATGGTGCAGGAGGTCTGAGAGTTACATTCGTGAACTTGCCACTGTGCACTTATGTTGGCAACACTGTGCAAGCAACTTAATAAGATCTCATAACCTTGGTATATCAGTGTCTCACAGATGTGTTTGTGTCAACATATGGTGGTATTTTACTGAGTGGTGTTAACTATTGTTGCATGTTTTTGTGTCCTGTCATGAGAATTGTCAGAGCTTGAATTAGGCAGTGAACAAATATTAAATTTCTTGTTAAATTTGGCAAGAGTGAAAGTGAAATCAGGGACATGTGATTCCAAGTTTATGGGGATAATACCATGCAGAAAACAGCAGTGTACAAATGGATTAAACATTTTTCTGGGGGGAGAGAAAGTGTCATTGATGAAGAGAGGTCAGGACAGCCAGTAACGAGCAGAACTGATGAAAACATTGCAAAAATTCATTGAGTTGTATGTCAAAATCGTTGGCTGACTGTGAAAAGCATAGCTGACCAAATAAACATTGGTAGAGAAACAATTAGGAAAATCTTAATGGAAAATCTTGGCATAAGAAAGGTGTGTGCAAAATGTCCTGAAGGAGCTCTTGCATCATGACAATGCACCAGCTCACACAGCACTGTCTGTGAGGGAGTTTTTGGCCAGTAAGCAAATAACTATTGGAACACCCTCCCTACTTGTCTGATCTGGCCCCCAATGACTCTTTCCTTACATGAAGATAAAGAGAATATTGAAGGCATTTTGATGATATTCAGAATGTCAAGGGTAATACAACAACAGCTCCAATGGCCATTCCAGAGAAAAGAGTTCCAAAACTGCTTTGATGGTGGACTAGGGGCTGTCGTCAGTGCATAGCCTCCCAAGGGGAGTACTTCAAAGGTGACTGTAGTGATGATATTCAGCAATGAGGGATGTAGTACTTTTTCTAGGTCAAATTCATGAACTTAATTGTCAGACCTCATATTCAGGGAATCACAAAACATGTACATGCCTGGAGTTACTGAGTATGTACCAGGGAGAAGTGGGAAAGGAGGCTGGAGATGCAGGCCATGAAGGGCTGGACACGGGATGCAGAGGGGCCTGGGTTTTATCCTTAGGGAAATTAGAAATCATTGAAAGAAAGCAGTAATGGCATAGGAATGTTTGCCTATCATCCCGAGTTGCTTCTACCCCTCCCACTTTTGGGGGGAGGTGGTTAGGCAGGGGAGAAGTGAGGAGTGTTCTTTTCTCTAGCGGACTTATAAAACCTCTTACTGTTCCTGCCCTTCCTTTCTGGCTTCTACCTCTCAGTTGGGGTTGGAAGCCTGTTAACAAACCTTGTTAGGATTGTCTCTAAAATAAGATTGCATACAATTGGGGTGAGGTGGATTATTTTTAGCAACTGGGCTTTACTGTTTCCAATCTACTTTGGCTGTTGAGGTGAAGTTTTCTTTTTTCCTTTCAGTGAGGATGAGGAGTTGGTTCATAGGGTTTAGGTTATGGAATGAATTTTTTTTCCCATTAAGTAAGAGTTAATCATGAAAGTGTCTTGGTGGCACTCTCTAAACGGTATATGTCTCTTTGGTCTGCATAGACTGTCATTCTCTCTCTTTTTTGGGGAGTTGGAGTCTCTGTTGCCTAGACTGAAGTGCAGTGGCACTCTCACACCCACCCCTTCATCAACCTGCTGGTAATCCTTCCGCCTCAGCCTTCCAGGTAGCTGGAACTACAGGTGCATGCTACCACGCCTGGCTAATTTTTGATTTTTTGTAGAGAAGAGGGCTCGCCGAGTTGCCCAGACTGGTCTCGAACCCGCGGACTCAGACAATCCACTTGCCTTGGCCTCCCAAAGTGCTGGGATTACAGGCTGAGCCACCAAGCCTGGCAGGCTGTCATTCTTAAGGACTTATCTGCACTTGGTTTTAAGGTGAATGAGGATTTCAATAGTTGGAAATTGGTTGTAAACTTAACACTATTCACCTTGTGTTTTAGGGAATGAACCAGTGTATTAAGGCAGAGTTAACTTGGAACATTTTCCGGATCACTGATAGCTTATTGGTGACTGTGCAGAATGGAGAACAGGTTCCTGCTGGGCGATGCAGTCTCAGGAGACTAGCAGATGGCACTCCTCCAAATAGTTGCCACTCTGCAGTTGGACGAGGGGGGATCCCCAAATCCCAGAATTATCTATAAAAAATGGTGCATTTATTCTTACACATTTAAACTTCAGTCACCTTCATAGTGTTGTTCATCTGATGCAATATACTTATCGAGATGCTTTTTTCCACTGCTCAAAACAGTTTTAAACTCGTTCATTTTGATGCCTTTTAGTGCTTCTGCTGTTTTTTTTGTTTCACCTCTTCCTCATTGGCAAAACATTTCCCTTTAAGAAATTTTTTCATTTGGGGAAACAAAAAAAGTCACTTGGGGTGAGATCAAGTGAATCGGGAGGGTGGGCACAGGGAGGGGTCATGCTGGTTTTGGTCAAAAACTGCTGAACACTCAGCACTGTGTGGGCGGGTGTGTTGTCAAGGTAGAAGAAGCAGTCACCTGTTTGCCACACACAAAAAATCACTAAAGCGGAACACAGCTACTCACAACAACACTAGCTGGTATGCTGATGCCATTGGGTTCCTAGAATACTTACCTAGTGGGGGAAGCCTGTACTACAAGGAGCCCATCCTCCAAAAGATAATTCCGGTTTGTTTGGATTCCCCCCTCTTATAGCTTGGCTATTGAAATATGAACTTGAATTCGGTTTTGTTCCTTTGGCCAGGTACCCTTAAACAAGGCATAATCTTGAAGACTGCATGCAGCAACTCTGCACACTCTGAACTTGTCAAGAGACTGAGAATTTTCTGTGTGCTTGCTTGACTGATGTGGGCACACCTTGTTTTACTGCACTTGGCTTTATTGAACGTCTTTAACAAATTGAAGGTTGTGGCAACCCTGCACTGAGCAAGTCTATTTGCACCATTTTTCCAACAGCATGTGCTCACTTCATGTCTCTGTGTCAACACTTTTTAGCAATAAAATACTTTTAAATTAAAGTATGTACATTTCTTTTTTTTTTTGAGTTGGAGTCTCACTCTGTCACCCAGACTGGAGTGCAGCGGCCGCTCCTGGCCACCGCAGCCTCGACCTGCTGGGCTCCAGCAATCCTTCCGCCTCAGCCTTCCAAATAGCAGGAACTACAGGCACGTGCTACCACACCCTGCTGATTTTTTATTTTTATTGTAGAGATGAGGTCTTGCCAAGTTGTCTAGGCGGATCTCAAACCCACGGGCTCAGGCAGTTCACTCACCTCAGCCTCCCAAGGCGCGGGATTACAGGCTGAGCCACCGAGCCCGGCTGTACATTTCTTAATGTGATGCTTTCGCACCCTTAACAGACTACAGCGTCGTGTAAGCATGACTTTTTTTTTTTTTTTTTGAGTTGGAGTCTCACTCTGTCACCTAGTGCAGTGGAGTGCAGTTGCTGCTCCCGGCTACTGCAGCCTCGACCTGCTGGGCTCCGGCGATCCTTCTGCCTCAGCCTTCAAAGTAGCTGGAACTGCAGGCGCGTGTGTACCATGCCCAGCTGATTTTTGATTTATTGTAGAGATGAGGTCTCGCCAAGTTGCCCAGGCATGTCTCGAACCTGCAGCCTCAGGCAATTCACTCACCTCAGCCTCCCAAAGCGCGGGATTACAGGCTGAGCCACCGAGCCCAGCTAGCATAACTTCTATATGCACTGGGAAACCAAAAAATATGTGTGACTTGCTTTGTTGTGGTGGTCTGAAATGGAACCCACAGTATCTCTGAGGTGTGCCTGTATATACTGGAAAGGGACAGATTTTAGAACAGAACCTACTGGCTCACCTCATAGGCTCCAATTTTTATCACTGTGTGTTTCGTTTTATGGCTGCAAATGGCTGTGCCATAATGGTAGCAGGTAATGCAGTGGACTCTCATGGTGTTAAGGGGACTGTTAACTCTTTTTACTGTTGCATGTCTTTGCTGTTTAACCACTTAACAGTCATGGGAAGAAGGAAGAGATAACATTGTCAGGTTTGATTTTAATTAACAGTTCTGATCATCAGAGAACAAATAGAAATTACTGTTTCAAATATCAATTTTAAGCTGTCTGGATGTCTTTATCTATAGCATTCCCTTAGCCAAAGGTTCTATAAAAATTGGCTGCATTAGTGGAAGAACCAGTAAGTAGAAAGAGTCAAAGACACTCTAACCAGATTTTCTATTATAGCCGGGCTTGGTGGCTCGGCCTGTAATCCTGTGCCTTGGGAGGCTGAGGTGAGTGAATTGCCTGAGCCCGTGGGTTCGAGACCCGCCTGGGCAACTTGGTGAGACCTCATCTCTACAATAAATAAAAAAACTAGCTGGGTGTGGTGCGCATGCCTGTAGTTCCAGCTACTTGGAAAGCTGAGGTGGAAGGATCGCCGGAGCCCAGCAGGTCGAGGCTGCAGTGGCCGGGGTCAGCCACTGCACTCCAGTCTGGGCGACAGAGTGAGACTCCAACTCAAAAAAAAAAAAAAAAAAAAAATTACAAGAGTCTTTGCTATCTGAATGGTAAGCCTCACATGTGTTGGCTTATCAATCCTCTTAAGTTAGCAGGATCATAATTCACATTTTACAGTTGATGAAACTGAGGCTTAGAGAAGTTAGCTAACTTGCTCAAATTACAGGATTTTAATAAGTCGATTCAAACCTGTGGTCTGCTTTCTCCTCTGGTTAAAAAGTTCTTCTAAGGTTGAATGTTCCAAATTCTGTTAATAAGAAGAGGAATACAGCTAGCTAAAAAATTCATATCTGACTTTCTCAGTATATTTTAAAAACATATTCCCAGTTAACTGTAATATTCATGTGAAATAACCCTATGTGTTACATATAAAATGAAGCCTTGTTGTTACCATATAGACCTTGTATTTTAAATTCCTTATGTTAGTTCTTCCCCAATAGCTAGTTTTTGTTTCCCAAGGAATAAAAAAAAACTCGTTACACCATCTGTAAAAATTAGTCTTTACTTAAAGTCAAATCCTCTTGTATGAAGCTTTATGACCATTCTTCACTTTAATTTTGGTTGTTTGACTCTCATATTAACACTCAGAATATATACTTTTTTTTGAGTAGCGATCTCACTCTGTCACCCAGGGTGGAGTGCAGTGGCAAGATCATGGGCTCATTGCAGCCTCAAACTCCTGGGCTCAAGTGATCCTCATGCCTCAGCCTCCTGAGTAGCTGAGACTACAGGCATGTGCCACCATGCCTGATTGATTTTTTTAACTTTTTTGTAGAGATGAGGTCTCACTATGTTGCTTAGGCTGGTCTCAAACTCCTGGGCTCAAGCAGTCCTCTTGTCTTGGCCTCCCAAACTGCTGGGATTACATGCTTGAGCCACTATGCCTGGCCAGAATATATACTTTAAAAAAGTAATAATTTATTTGAATTTGCCCCCAAGAATTCTTCCTTACCACCAGATATAGTTACCCATAATTAGGATAGTAAACTAGAATTGAAATCCTTCCCCCTGGGGGCATTATTCTGTCATTGCATAGTATAATAACTGAGGTTTCTGATGACACAAGTCATCTAGCTAAATAATACATTGCTTTTTAAGGCAGAAAACTGTCATACATTTTGTTTGTTTATCCCATACTGTTTTAGTATTACGAGAGTTAATTGTATGTGTTATTTTATGCTGAATTAAAATAAAATTAAAAATTAAGTTTAAAATTTAAAAATTAAAGCAAAAATAAACTTAAAATTTAATTCCTCAGTTGTATTAGCTACACGTCAAGTGCTCAGTAACCAGGGGCGGTAGTGGCTACCATATTAGTACAGAAAAGGAACATTTCATCACAGAAAATATCACAGAAAGTTCTATCAGACAGCACATTCTCTAGAACAGTGTGGGACTAAGGATTTACTAATTCATGACCAGGTTTCATGGTGGTGATGGTGGGAAGTGTCTTAGCATTCATTCATGTTTTCAGCGTGATGACCAAGCCAGAAAGAACCACTGTTTACCCACTCCGGAGAATATACTTCAGAATTCCAGGGGGAAGGAGAGGGCTGCAGGGTGGAGGTCAGAAGGGAATCCAAGCATCTATGTGCTTCTCAGAGAAATTTCACTCCTTCCTCATTTGGACTTCCATATTTTTTCTGTTCTCCTTGTTATCTTTTCCTTGTAATCCCCTCTGTATATGCTCTGTGGCGTTTGGTAGTAAGATGAGTTAGATGTATGTATAGGACCCCCATCTTAATGCTGACCCTGTGAGCCCTTGATGCTTTGGGTAGAAATGTGCCTGGATCACTCATATGTGGACCCTGAACATTTACCCTAATACTATAAGAAAGGAGTTGGCAGGGGTGGGACACTCTGGGGGGTAGGGGTACATAGAACATCAGTAAGGGTACCTGATCTCAAACCAGGCGAAGTGGGACCAAAAGGAAGGCCCAAACTTTGCCTGTACGATGGCCACTTGTATACCTGGTCCTGAATTGTACCCCACATCTTTACAATAAATAAATAAACAAACAAACAAAACAAAAAAGAAATGAGCCCGAAGAACTTCCCACTCTCTTTTTCTCTCAGCATTATTGCTCAGAGGCATTAGTTGTAGGAGCCAAAAACCCAGGCATTTTGTTGTCAGTGATTCCATTGCTGTTGGCCCTTGTGCAAGACATGGTGTCAATAAAGGCGAGTTGCAAACCCAACTTTTAATTCCCAAGTCCTTGGAGAAGTTGATAGAAGTAGGAGGGCTGGGAAAGATGCTCATGCCTGTGTTCTACCTGTTGTTTGAGAAACTGTGATTGTATTTGCTGCAGTGCAACATCCTGCTTTCTTACATTTCAGACTTCAGCTTAGCAAAGTAATTTTTTTAAAGTTACTTATTTTCTGAGTGTCAAAATCACTTTCATTCTGTTTTCTCTGGTAAGAATTGGGTAAAGTGTAGTTGGCATTAATTATGGGGCCAAGGTCAGGTGTCCAACTCTGAGTCATGCAGAAATAGACCACTGTTTCTAATATTTTGGTTTAGGATGGATAAAGTCATCACTGCATTTAGTTTTTGGACTGGTTCAGTTTTTTATGAAAATCAAATTAGAAATCCTTGATGCTCAAGTTTCAAATATTACTACCCTTATGCTAGAATTGAAAGAATTGTTTTGAGTTGTGTTCTGTTATTTACAACTTAAAATACCCAGTATTCTCTATTCTCCCTGTGTGTGTGGGTGGTAGCATTTCTAAAGATGGCTCACCCTGAGTGAGTCTTGATAGAAAGACAGGGGGCCTCAGGTGATTCAATTTTATTTCCAAGTCAGCCTTTTATGAAAGCTCTGCTAGAGGCGACTCAGGCCTGAGATCCATTATGCTCCATGAACAAGTTAAGAGCTGGAGTCATGTGAGAAGACGCAGTGCAGTGTTTCTTCAGCAGCCATTGCTTTGACGTGGGGGTGGAGCTCCAGGAGCCCCTGTTTCTCCCAGTGGTCACTGGGCAGAATGCAGAGAGCCTGAGCTTGTGGGCAACACGTCTTTTTAAGGTAATCACAGAGCACTTGTTATGGCAGCAGTCTATTTTTGTTCTCAAGATTTCCTTCCCAGTTGTACTGCAGATGTTGATGCTGTGTGTTCAGAGTATCCTTTAATGGTCTTTATTGTTAGAATTGTGCATTGGAGTATCAGTAACTCTCAAAAAATAAATTTAAAGTAAAAACTGAATTTGATTTTAAAAATAAACCTTAAATTTCTTGGCAGCTAAGCAGTTAATGTCTTAGTAATGTAACATTTTAGAGAAATACCAAAAAAAGGGACTGGTGGGAGAGGATCTTTCCTATTAGGTGAAAAGATGCACAGTGTGAAGATAAGGAACACATGATTCTGCATGTTGGCGTCACAACTGTTTTTGTTTTGTTTTAAGATTCACCATGATGTTGCTTTATGATAACAAATTCACCAAAATTAATATACAAATATTCTTAACCATTATCTGGATAACTTATATTTTAATATAATTGACTTCTTTGTTAACCTATATTTTTAATTTTATTTCAAAACCTATTTTGAGAAAAGGCCCCTAGGCTTTGTCAGCAATCCATGGTACACACAAAAAATGCTTTGACTTTGGGCCTGCTCGTGTCTGTAAAATAAAGTACTCTTATCACTACTGCTTCGTTATAAAAATTATACTATAGGCAAAGAGGTAAATGTAGCAATGAGCTAGTAAGATTACATTATATGTCATGAAATTTTAGAACTCTAGATTCCACCCTAGGTATTCTAAGTCAGAATCTGAAACCTGCAGGTGATGAGCTGTGCACATGGAAGTCTGATGATAACCGAATTTAGTGCACTCACCTAATTACGGTTGAATGACTTGCCCAAGGTGACACTTAGCAGAGGAGTGTGGAAGGACTGTTGCTCTCATGATTTTGGCACTTTAAGATAGCTCTTCTTGCTCTCCAAGATGTTAATAGACTGCAGCTACTTAAGGATTGTTTTATCTTCTCTCCATCCACTAATCTTGGTCCCAGATTTCCAGCTCGTCCACTAGAGTCTGAGGCCACCAGAGCTGCCAGCTTGTGGAGTGCAGACATGCTGGCACCAGGAGAGCGGAGTGGAAGGATGGGAGGAACCATGGGCAGAGTTCCTCCCATTCCTGCTTTCTCGGTCTGCCATGATGGTGTTAGTAAAGATCATTACCAAGAATCTGGGGACCAGTTGTTTAATTGCCATTTCTTCCATGTCAGTGCTGTTTCAAGTATGTACTAAGTAACCAAGGTATAACACATTTAAGTATATCCATTGACTGACAGACATTTTACCTTGTTTATTTTCACAGGCAGAATTTAGTCTTACATTTTACTATTCCTGAAGAACCATGCTATTCTAATATCAAGGTTCTAAAGCCACCACAACGGAAAGATTAGGGGAGCAATCACTTATCAATATGTTGGTCACCAAACCAGCTCCTTTCTTCCCACCTTCCCTTCCTAGTCCAGTGATTGTCAAGTGCAATTGATTTTTCCTCTGCAGTGTTAGCACTCATCCCCTCCTCCTCAGCACTGCTGCCACTGCTTGGTGAAGCCTGATCACCTATTGCCTGGCTTGTGAATTCGCCTCTTACCTGGGCTCTCTGCCATAGTTCTCTTCCTGTTCTTGTTCTCTTATGCCTGGCTTCATGTATTTTCCAGATGCACACTCTGTTTCATCTTTTTTGTGTTATTTATTTATTTATTTTAAATCTAGACCAGACTCTGTGCCCTGTTCTCTTCCTTTTAAAAATAGCCAATGTCTCCAGACTCCTGAGCCATCTAAACCCGGTCCAAGTCTCCTGTTTTCCTTCTCCTTTTCCTCCTCTCATGTTGTACATGCTGGGCTCTCTTTGTCAGGGCTGTCTCTCCATCCTTTCATCCCCTGTTTTGGAGTGCTTCATGTCAGCTTCCCTGCTGCCTCTTGATGCCCTCCCTGACCACTTGCCCTTCGGTGTCCCTGCACCTCCAGTCTAAGCAGTACCCTCTTTAGAGTCCCTTCCTCTGGACAGGGAGTGTTTGCTTGGTATTAAAGGTCTTTTTTTTTTTTTTTTAAGTTTTTAAAATTCTTCTTTTTTTTTTTTTTGAGTTGGTGTCTCACTGTGTTGCCTGGGCTAGAGTGCCATGGCATGCTCACAGCCACCCCAGCCTCGACCTGCTGGGCTCAGCAATTCTTCCATCTCAGCCTTCCAAGTAGCCGGAACTACAGGTGTGTGCCACCACACCCGGCTAATTTTTTATTGTTTATAGAGACGAGATCTCACCAAGTTGCCCAGGCTGGTTTCAAACCCTTGGACTTAGGCAATCCACTCGCCGCAGCCTCCCAGAGTGCTGGGATTATAGGCTGAGCCACCGAGCCTGGCCGGTATTAAAGTTCTATATATGCTAGTTTTATCTTTTCCACTGCCAAACTTATGAATCATCTGACTCATCTTTGATTTTTTTTCAGGGGAACACAATAATGGGAAAACAGACACAGTTTATCTTAAGGAACTTATAGTCCTTTAGGAACTTATAGCCTATTTAGGAAGACAGAGTTAATTAAACAATGTTAAAGGTAGAGCATTGAAACTAGGAGTGCTGTGGGGTAGAGGTACATGATCTCGTGGGAACATGGGATAGTAGTTTTGACCCAGAAGATATTTCTGCAAGGTGAGAATGGACCTGAGACCTGAAGAGTGAATTAGCCCAGGAATAGTGGGGAAGTGCCCCCCAGGCAGAGTGGGCACGAGGATCAGGGCCCTGAAGGGCAAGGGAGCGTGGCCAGCACATGACTGAGGCCAGGTAGTGAGGTGGCAGGGCGTGTGCTATACGGTGGGGCTGGAGGCGTGTGTGGTGGGGGGACGAGCATGCATATTAGAGTGTTGCCATTTATCCTCAGATCAGTGGAAAACCATTTCAGTGGCTTTTTTTTCTTTTAATTTTTTTCTTTTAAAGATGTGGGGTACATTTCAGGGTTAGGCATACAAATGTTCATTATGCAGGTACCCTTGCTGATGAGGTAAGTGTGGTGACTAGACTCATGTTTTAGATCTCTGGCTGTGATGAAGGGATGACTTGGAGGGTGGAGTAGATTGGCGGGGTGTGTGGGCAGTGTCATTGTATTAGAACAACCACAATAACACATTACATCCCAGCTCTCAGTGGCTCGACACACTGAAGATTTGCCTCTGGCATGTGAGCTCCAGCATGGTGAGGTGTCCTCTTCCATCCTGAAGCATGGCCCCAAGGTTACTTGGCAGAAGACAGAACTTAAAATCACTTTTGTTTTTTAGGTTAATTTAATTTTTTTATACTTTAAGGACCATTTTATTGAGGCGTGATTCACATTAAAAAACTGCACATATTTAAGATATTGTAAGGTCACTCTTGGGGCCAGGCCTGGTGGCTCATTCTATAATCCAAGCACTTTGGGAAGCCTAGGTGAGTGGATTGCCTGAGTCCGCAGGTTCGAGACTCACCTGGGCAACTTGGCAAGACCTCGTCTCTACAATAAATCAAAAATTAGCCAGGTGCGGTAGCGTGCACCTGTAGTTCCAGCTACTTGGAAGGCTGAGGCAGAAGGATTGCTGGAGCCCAGCAGGTTGAGGCTGTGGTGGCCACTGCACTCTAGTCTGGGCGATGGAATGAGACTCCAACTCAAAAAAAGAAAAAGAAGAAAGGTCACTTTTAAAAAGCCAGGGCTGGGAATGGCTGACATCACGGGCTCCTTCGCTGTGCAGAACTGTCATAGCCCAGCTGAACTGCAGGAAAGGCTCAGTGCAGGGATGCAGGCTTCTGTGTGTTCCAGAAGAAAAAGCAGTATGGTATACACGTATCCTAGTCTCCCTCCTTTCCACTTGGGAGGGTACTGTGGCAGTCCAGGTAGGAGGTGGTGGGGAACTTGGACTGGGAGGATGAATGAGGATCCTGGAGAAAGATGAAAATCGAGAAAACTGAGAGAGGCAATGGGAAAGAAGTTGTTAGGAGTGTCTCTTGGCTTTGGGGCTAATGTGACTAGAAGAATGGTGAGAGAGGTACAGAGAAAGGAAGACTGCTGAGATAAGGATCCTCATGTTCTCGGTTTTGGACATGCTGAGCCTCATATACCTTGGAGATACTGCCCAGAAAGGGTCAGTGGGATGCTAGGTAGAAAGGCTGGGGGGAAGGCAAAGTCATTGGGCCCACGTGGTTGGGAGCTTGCGCTCAGACAAAGCTCTTCGGGAGACGGCTGCATCCTTCCTTTCCACCTACACTGTTGGTAGCGTCTACCTTTGCCACGTTGCCCTGCCACCAGGGCAGCCAAGGTCCCAAGGACCCTTTATCTTGTCCCTAAGCGGCTCCCTTTGGAGTGCCCTGAAATAGCTATTCCACATCTACCTGGTATACCCTCAAACTCCTGCTTCTCCTGACTTGCCCTGCACAGAGAACACGGAGCCTTTTAGGCACTGTTGTGTGCAGTATATCCTTTCCCTGCCATACTGTCATCTTCCTCTAACCCCTTTTTAAAGGAAAAAAAGTCTGTCTGTTTCTTAGATTC
>NW_007079758.1:1928-16170 GCF_000164805.1 Carlito syrichta | reverse complement strand
ATGGCCTCAGTCTCTTTAGAGCTCTTTTAATTGTCTGAGTGCTTAAGGGTATCTTCTCCAGCCAAACTGCCTGAGTCCAACCCCCCAGCTCTGCTGTTACTCCTGCATGACTCTGGGCAAGTCACTTCATTTTTCTGTGCCTTAGTTCCAACCATCTGTAAGGTACAAATAAGGATAGCAGCCGCCTCGAGACATAAGTGTGATTTAGAAGTGTGATCCTGGCAGTAGGATGTACTCAGCATCAGTTGGGTGGTTGTTGCTTCTGCTGTTTTAATGTTCTGTTACTCTTCTTGCTCCTCCTTCAAGCTCTTAAACGTCTAGTGTGGTCCCATCTCCCCAGGTGTGAGACGGAACGCCGTTGGCACTGGCTTCCCCTTCCCATCCCATCTGCCCTCCAGGCCTCATCAATTCTCTGGGGGTCATCCCCCTGGACTTCTGCCCCATTCCTCCAGCCTACTGCACCTCTGGGCCCAGCTACCAGTCCCCTTGCTTGGGGTCTTTTGCTGCTTCATGTTGGTGACCCTGGTGTGGGCTGGTCTAGAACATGTGTTGGGCAGAGCTTTCCTGTGAGATCCCTGCCCACATTCCCAACTGGTCTTCTCCACCTGGGTGTCTTACACAGTCTTCGGAGTCAAAGTGGTATATGGGCCATTTCCTTTTTCTGTCCATATGTTGCAGTCTAGTGACTGTCCGGAGAATCCTGGGTCGTCTTTGAAATAACTTTCATACCTTATTCAACTGTGTTGGTTTAACTCTGACATGTCCTTGGAATTTTTTTTTTTTAGTCTCCTGCTGTTGTTCAGAGCTTTCTCCTCTGGATGTTTGTAATTGTCTCAAATTTGGCTTTCCATTTCCACTTTCTTGCCAGCTTCTTTTACAGGCTTCAGTGTTAATTTCCTTGAGCAAAAGTGTCTAATGGTATTAGAAACCACCACAGACCTCATTTCTGATTTTGAAAAGGCCCAACTTTCTCCTTACTAAGGCTTTTAAGGTGCCTGTAAGTTACAACCAGATTTAGCTATATTATTATTGCAGAACATACATTACTTTCTGTTTTCTTTCCTTTTTTTTTTTCGCCCAGACTGGAGTGCAGTGGCATGCTCCCAGCCACCGCAGCCTCAACCTGCTGGGCTCTGGCGATCCTTCTTGCCTCAGCCTTCCAAGTAGCCGGAACTATAGGCATGCGCTACCATGCCCGGCTAATTTTTGTTATTTATTGTAGAGATGAGGTCTTGCCAAGTTGCCCAGGCGGGTCTCAAACCCACGGGCTCAGGCAATCCACTCACCTCAGCCTCCCAAAGCGCGAGATTGCAGGCTGAGCCACCGAACCCAGCCACTTTCTGTTGAAAGACTAGTATATGATTCATTTGATTGAATTTAGAATGTTGTTTGACGTGCTTAGATATTGACAGATATATTCAGATACTGGTTGGTCAGTTGATTGAATATAAGGCTTCAAATGTTGCCTTTATGCTTTTAAAAATTACTTGTTGGGTCAAATGTGATTTACAAATCAACATTATGGACAAAGGAGTTAGAGAAATTGAGCCTGTTTCTAGTTGTTCATTAATTTTTGTTAATTTGAACATTTTATTCATCTGTTGCAAATAAAGATTTTTAACTTGCTTAGCATAGATACCTAGTAAAGGTAGAAAAACATACTATTCCAAAAGCAGTAAAAGGCTTAAGGAAGGTGCTTTGTAAAAGGAAGAATGTAATAAGGTTGTGTAGTTTTTGAGTTTTCTAGCCTCAATTTTCTGTATGTCACTTTATTAATTTAGAGTGAAATGTTCATTTATAAACAAAATGTGGATTATATTAGAAGTGAATTATAATTAAACGTGGATTAGGTTAGATGGGATTGAAGTATATTATATTTAGTGCTCTTTAATAAATGAGATGATTACCTTAATATTAAGTAAATGCTGGGATCTTAGTGTATCCCCCCTGAATTCTTGCATGCATTTTAAACAAGCCTGGTAAAATTATTATTTGTATAAATTTATGGGGTACAGAAGTAGTTTTGTTACACACACAGGTTGGGTAGTGATGAAGTCAGAGCTTTTGGGGTGCCCATCACCCAAATAACCTACGTTGTACTCATAAGTACTTTCTCGTCCCTCCCCCTCTAAGCTATCATTGTCTGTCATTCCTCACTCTCCTTCCTTCCACGTGTGCACTTGTGAGTGAGAACATGCCTATTTGCTGTAACAGCTCTATTGAGACAGAGTTCATATGCCACAAAGTGCAGTTCAGTGGTTTTTAAGTCCATTTGCAGAGTTATGTGCCCATTGCCCCTGTCCGATTCTGGAACACTTTCAACCAAAAAGAACCTTTGTATTTCTTAGCAGTACTCCCCATTCTCCCTTTCCTCAACTCCTGGAAATTGCTACTTTTTATCTGTGGAATTTGCCTTTTTTGAACATTTCAAATACATAGAATCATGCAGTATGTGGTGTTTTCTGGCTGGCTTCTTTCACCTAGCATAGCATATCTCAAGATCCATCCATATTGTAGCATGTATCAGTCCCTCATTTTTTATTTTATTGTATGGATATACCACATTTTTAGCATCTGTCCATCACTTAATGTACATTAGGCTTGTTTCCACTTTTGGTCTATTATGAATAATGCTGCAGTGAACATTTGTGAACAGGTGTTTATGCGGACATGTTTTCATTTCTCTTGTGTGTGTATCTAGGAGTGGAGCTCCTGGGTCAGGTGTTAACTCCATGTGTTAACTTTCTGAGAAACTGCCAAGCTGTATGCCAGAGCCGCCGCACCCTTTTACAGTTCTGCAGTTGTATGTGAGGGTTCCAGGTTCTCCACAGCCTTACCAACATTTGTAATTGTCTCTCTTTTTTATTTAAGCCATGCTGGTGGGTGTGGAGTGGCATCTCATTATGGTTTTGATTTGCTTTTCTTAATGACTATTTATGTTGAGCATTTTTTCCATTGCTTACCTACCATTTGTGTATCTTCTTTGGAGAACTATTCAAATCCTTTTATCATGTTTTATTTGCAGTGTCTTTTTTATTGTTGAGTTGTAAGGGATCTTTATTCTGAATACAAGTTCCTTATAGGATTTGCAGATATTTTCCCTCATTCTATGGGATATCCTTTCATCTTGCATACATTTTTTTCTTAGATTAATTGACATTTAAGTTTGGGTATCATTAATATTTTTGCATTGTTTAATATTTAAAATATATTAAGTTTATAATTCTTGCTTTAGAAAAGCTTACATGCAAACCAAAGTACTAAGTGAAGCATAAACAATTATAGATAAGGCTGATGTAAATAGCATAGTTCTTAAGATGGAAAGACAAAAGCTGGTTTGAGCTCTTGTGCCATCAAATCTTGTTTAGCCATCCTTTATCCCAGAACAGCAAGTGTAACATGGTAAAAGGTTATTTTTTCTGGTCAGTGTAATCCCAAATTAAGCTATCCTCTTTGTTATATACCAGTAAACATTTTCTTATTTATACTTAATTTGAAACTTGGAGATTTTATAAGTGAAATTTTCACAGCAAGTGAGTAATGTAAGTATGTTTCTGAATATCAGACACATACTTTTGAAATGTGAGTAGGGCAAAGACCCCTTAGTATTAATTCTTTTTTTTTTTTTAAGAAAGAGATGTTGTAAGAATGGAATTTTTCCAACCCAACAGCTGTGACCATCCACTGTGTATTATAAAAGAAATTTTAGGTATCACTAATATACAGACTGGGAGATCACCTACTCCAGTGAAGGCTCTAAGCAAATTGTGAAAGAAGAAACTAAGCTGGCATCTTCGGAGGCCCTTCCCTCTAGGATGTGGAGTGGGAGAGGCTGCTGCAGCCTGGAGCCTTGCCTTACTCCAGCTGCTGTGCAGATAACTAATGTGTGGGATCTTTTCAGAAGTCTGGTGTCTGAAATTAGTGGTGATCACAGCTGATATTTTCCAGTTTTCTCATTGGATGATACATACACCATACCTTAACATTTTTAATTACATGCCAGTCTATAACCAGAAGTTAAATAGATTTTGCATTTGGCATGATAAGGATCAGGAGCCTCTTTCTCATTGATTTTCTAATTCTAGGCCTCCGGAGTGCAAGTTGCTGATGAAGTTTGTCGCATTTTCTATGACATGAAAGTTCGAAAGTGCTCCACACCAGAAGAGATCAAGAAGAGAAAGAAGGCTGTCATTTTCTGTCTCAGCGCAGACAAGAAGTGCATCATTGTAGAAGAAGGCAAAGAGATCCTCGTGGGAGACGTTGGCGTCACTATCACTGACCCTTTCAAGCACTTCGTGGGAATGCTTCCTGAGAAGGATTGTCGCTATGCTCTGTATGATGCGAGCTTTGAGACCAAGGAGTCCAGGAAAGAAGAGCTGATGTTCTTTCTGTGGTAAGCCTGAGAGAAGTAGTGAACCTCAGAGTTCCACTCCTTTTATCATTTGTAGACCTGGATCTGGGATCCAAGCAATTTTTATTCAAGCTACTTTCAGTTGTTGTCATTTAATTTTTGTTAACAAGATTTCATAATCCTAGCTGTGTTGATGTGTGTGGGACCAAAACTAAGTTTTGACTATTGTGTGTGTACTTGAAAGAATGTGATTTTCGGCTAGTCCGAAGGTAGTGAGCTGTCTCAGTGGATTGTCCATAGTCAGTTATAGATTGAACTCCTTGTTCTACTTTCTCCCCTTTCTCACTACTACACGTGACTAGTCTTTAAAAAAAAAAAAAATGACTTTAAATAATGAATTTTGTTTTGGTGGAGGAAGGGCAAGAGGCAGTTTTTTTTACAATCCTCTGAATTTACTTCTTGTATAAGCTAACAATTCCCACACATTTCCTGCTTATAGGAAACCCTGCTTTTCCAGCATGCTATGTCAGGAGCCAGGCTTGCACTCTCTAAAACACAAAGCCTTTGCTTGTGCCTCTGTGATTTGCTCCTTTTAAAGAAGCTGGGACTGTTCTCTCCCCATGTGATCTGCTCTGCATTCACACTGTCTAGGAGGGTATCCACCAGCCTCATGTGGCTGTTTAAATTGAAATTAATTTAAAAGGTTCAGTGTCTTAGTTGATTGGATGAACTATCACATTTCTGTTGCTTAGAAGCCTTTGGAATGTGACTAACAACCACCTTATTGGGCAGCACAAATGTGGAATATTCTGACATTGCAGAAAGCTCTGTTGGACGATGTTGCACTAGGTGGTGAAAAAAGTGCTATGATGTGATTTTACGTGGTCTGTTCGTTGAAATTCTGTTTAAATTGTTATTCTGGGCTTTTCAAGTAAGTCAGTTTTTGAGATTAAGTTCTAGAAGATAGTTACCTGTGTCCCTCATGTAATTTATCTTTTACTACATTCCTTGATGTGGCCATTTATGGGACACCACCGGCATCTGGGGTGTGAGAGCTGTGGGGCTGGGAGGCCTCAAGACTTGAGGTTTAGGCAGAAAGTACCTCTTGCATTTCCGCGCAAACCTTCATGGTGCTTGATTGAACCGAGTTGCTGTGAGGAATGTAGATGTGCGGTCGGGGGCACATGTTGGGATTCATTGTCCACTGAGGCTGGTACATGAAGTTAAGAGATGGTAAGACTTGAAGTTGGCGTAGCTGGAATTTGAATGAAGGTGCATTTGTTAAACTTTCTGTCAAATGCCAGTGTTATGTTAGGATCTGGGAAAACAGTTGTGAGTAAAGCAGCTAAAATCCCTGACTTTGTGGGATTTACAGCAGAGTGGAAGATATGCCAACAATGTCTTAGGGTTTTAGGTTGGTCAGTGTTTCCTTCATTTGCGTTTTTTTCCCTGTTTTTTTGTGTGTATTTTTCACTGTGAAAATTATACGTTCTTTTTTTTTTTCCTCCTTGTAGAGATGAGGTCTTGCTATGTTGTCCAGACTGGTCTTGACCTCCTGGCCTCAAGCAATCCTCTCACCTTGGCCTCCCAAAGTGCTGGGATTACAGGCATGAACCACTGTGCTCAGCTGAATATTACACATTCTTATTAAAAAAATTTGGAAAATGAAAGTAGAAAGAGGAAATGAAAATTTAATGTTATTAGAGCAGTGGTTTATTTTGTACCATTACTTACTTATTTTAAGAAAAGGTAAAACCTTTTTGCAGATGTTTACCATAGCAGGCTCTGTCCAAGGCCCCAGGGAGTAGCTCTTAAAGTATTCTAACAATCTGGGTAGAGTAAAATCAGAACAGCTGCTGCATGTTCGTGTCCCTGACCTATTTGCCTGAGAAAAGTACCCACTTAACACTGTAGCTCAAACACCTGCCCATCCTGCGCCTTGCCTCCCTTGCTCGCCTTAGAATGGGAGGACTATACCTCTGAACCTTGGGCACAGTCTTCTTTCCAGCTCCCTAGAATAGTATCCCTGCTTCCTGGGTGTGGTAGGTAAGGTGAGGCCATATGACAGTGCTCATGGCCACTGGATGTCCTGGAAATACGACCACTAAATGGAAAGGTTAAATGCTTGGAAATGTTTAACTCTACAGTAAGGCCTTACTTCACAATGCTGATAGGTGCTCAGAAGCTGTGACTGGAAGCAAAAATGGTGTGTTTGCAGCAGGGCCTTGAACATTGTTTCCTCCAGCATCGATGATGAGAAAAGGAATTGGTTTTGTTATGTCATCTGCTTCAAGCCACAGATCCCATGAACCCATCGGCCGTGTTGAGGACTTGCGGTGCCCGTCCTCCTGGAAGCTTTGGGAGCGTGGTGTGAAGGCGGGCCTAAGGCAGTGGCATGGGGAGAACAGGTGGAGGTGGTCGGGGTGGGGATGAGGCTTTCTGTCCACTGTGAGTGACATTTCTGTGATTTCTCAGAATAGCTGGTGAAAAAAGTGCGAAGTATATGCTGTGCTTCCAGCGTGTTTCCACCCTAGCGGGGATGGTGCTAAAATAGTCTAACTGTGAGACAGTCATAAAATTGACAATGAAGACATAATTATTGCTGAGTTGCCATTTAACTTGCAGAGATATTTGTGAAAGCTAGATTTAGAATCATGAGATTATACCGGGGTGCCAAAAAATGTGTACACATCTTAAGTGATGTTTGCCATCATCAGAAGTGTCTGGATGCTGATGGGAACCACTCTGAGCACTGCTTGTAATTGCAGAAGTCAAACGTAACTTGTATTCATCTTAGTGAGTATTATAATTTTAATACAGTTTTTTCATTTCTTAAAATGTGTGTGTGTGTATATATATATTTTGGGTGGCACCCTCTATATACGTGGAGTTGATGTTTTCTCAAGAGAATTATTGATACTCAGGTTTCAACTCCCAGTTTGATCATGGAATGTGTGTTGTTTTGTTAGTCCAAGATGGAAAACAAGTGCTTGGGTGACCGGAGCCTGCTGTTGGAGTAGACGCAAATGAAGTGACGGGGGAGCCAAGAAGGGACTTGGATTTTATGCTGTATTCTTTTTAGAAAACACTCTGGAGCACAAATGCCAGCATTTCTTAATTCTGGGTGGTAGATACTTAAAGATTGTTCTCTGTACTTTTCTGTCTTTTGAAACTTTATTTTTCCAACTTCTAGAAAACGGTCAGGACCTTGTATAAATACATTCATTAGCCTGAACTCAACCCTTTATTATTTAAAAAAATTGAAAAATTATTTTAAAGAAACGAATCGGGTTCTACAGGGAAGTGCCCCAGGCTGGCTCTCTGTTGGGGCCATGCTGCTGTGACTTCGTGCCAGTGTCCACTCCCCTCCCACCGCGGATCCCTGTTCTTGCCGTTTGTTGTCTGTGTGACTCTGCCCACCCACAGCACTTACCCTCAAGGTGGTGTGAGCAGAGGCCCCTCCCATCCTTGAAGCAGATGTCCACCAAGCTCTCTAACCTCCTTTTCCGTTTTGGCGAATTCCTGTATAGGGCACCAGAACTAGCACCTCTGAAGAGCAAGATGATCTATGCAAGCTCCAAGGACGCCATCAAGAAGAAGTTCCAAGGTACAGTCTGATACCTCTGGACATGCAGAGGCGCAGTGTGGGGCTGCGGCTTTCCTGAGAAGCACCTCATCTTGGAGAACTTAGGGCACAAAGAAGGCAGAAGCAGTACTCACTTTAAGAAGACCAGAAGGTCGAGCCTGGCTGGCTGTGTGGCCTCTGCTGTCACTGAGTCTGCCCAGCCTGTGCTTCATAACTATGTTCCTGGACACTGTCTTCAGATTATCTTTTCTGGAAGGTTTTTTGTTTATTTTTGTTTTTGAGTTAGAGTCTCCCTCGGTCACCTAGACTGGACTGCAATGGCAGAATCACAGCTCATTGTGGCCACTGGGCTCAGATGATCCTCCCACCTCAGCCTCCCAACTAGCTGGGACTACAGATGTGTGCCACTACACCCGGCTAATTTTTTAGTTTTTGTGGAGATGAGTTCTCACTATGTTGCCCAGGCTGGTCTCTAACTCCTGGTCTCAAGCAATCCTCCCACCTCAGCCTCTCAAAGTGCTGGGATTACAGGCATGAGCCACCATACCCAGCAATAGATAATGTTGATTGATTAAGATGAGCTCTCACTGTGTTTGGATTTGGACTCCTTGGCTCAAGCAATCCTCCTATCTCAGCCTCCCAAAGTGCTGAGATTACAGACATGAGCTAGTATGCATGGCCCCAGCAGGTTTAAACTAGTTTGAAATGCTGTCAAGTTTCTCATATTGTAGGTTTACACTGGTTTATATTGGTCATTATTTTTTTTTGAGTTGGAGTCTCACTCTGTCGCCCAGGTTGGAGTACAGTGGGATACCCACAGCCATCACAGCCTCAACCTGCTGGGTTCAGGCGATCCTTCCACCTCAGCCTTCCAAGCAGCCAGGACTATGCTGCCACACCTGGCTAAGTTTTTGATTTACTGTAGAGATAAGGTTTTGCCAAGTTGCTCAGGCCGGCCTTGAACCCCTGGGCTCAGGTAATCCTCTCACCTCAGCCTCCCAAAGTGCTGGGATTGCAGGCATGAGCCACCACGCCTGGCATCATTGGGCATAATTTAATAGTAAACTTGCTATGCCTTTGAATGTTGGTATAACAAAGTTGCAGAAAGGAAATGACCATCGGTGGGGAAGGATGCCCCAGTTCAGCTTCACTGTTGAATGGTATGATTTTAGGTAACTGTGTCGTATGTGTCCAAAAGAGAGTGCACTCCTTCGCGAGCCAGTCCTGTCTGACTTGCCCCTGGGTGATGGGATCCTGAGATGGCCTGGCCAGACTCCTCCTGCCAGGGGAGAGCATTGGTATGATGGAAGAGCACGGGCCAGGGCCCGCAAGCCTGCACCGAGGCTCGGCTTGTCATCTAGCTGCCATGTGACCGCGTGTGCCTCAGTTGTCTCAGCCAGAGAGTGGGGGGCTGGGCCTGAGTCCCATGTGAGCTTCCGCCTAGAGCCCCTGGCTGCCTTCCTGACATGGCTGTCTCCAGTTAGCTGGGCGAGCCTCAGTCACAGGGCCTGGCCTAATGTTGGTTTTGTTTTGTGTGTCTCACCTGACTGGTTTTTCTGTTCTTGTGGAGCAGGTTTGCCGAGCTTGTTGTACTTAGTTAGGAAAACAGTTCTGCTGCCTCTCCTGAGCTCCAGCTGCAGCCTCACTGCTGTATCAGGTCCTCAGGCACTTGGCTGGATGTTGGTTGGTTGTCCCCAGCAGCATGTCCCCTAGTCTGCTGACGGACGTTTCTAAATGACTCCTTAGCTTCAGAGCCTCCCCAGCACAACCAGCATGACACCGAGGGACTCCGCACCATCCGGACTCTGCTTGCCTCGGAGGAACTGGACTGGCTGTGGAGACTTGACTTGGCTCTCAGATCACTCCTGGGCGGCTCAAAAGCCAATCTGCTGAGCTTGTAGCATCTGGACAAATGGCCTTTAAGTGATGGCATTGCAGTCCTGCTCTGCAAGTACACTGAGCTCACATGCAGCGTGGTGATGTTTTTCTAAGAAAGCAATTGGTACCCTTTCACGTCGTCTTCATAGCGATAGATTTCTTTAGTGTGTAGCGTGAGGCCATTGGAGAGCCAGCAAGCGCTGCTGCGTGTGCTTTCCAGGACAGTTGACTAAATCGGCTGTACGATCAGAGAAGCCTAATTCATGTTTTTACATATATTTTAAAAACCAAGAAAACACTGTTTCTAGACCTGCCTTTTACTTTCTTATCTGTCTGTAGAAAAGTATATGTGACACATCCTCGTAGATTATTATGTGACACATCCTCGTAGAACATGTTGGATGCTTCACAGAGGGAACACGATGGCAGCTTCCTGCTCAGTGGCAGCACCCAGAGGCTACTTCCTGTGCCCCCTCACAGCAGCCACTCCCGGGCTTCTCACAGCGAACGGGCCGGGCTGGCTGTTTGTTGCCCAGAGGGTCATGTAGAACGTGCGTGCTGCTGTCTGGCTTCTCTCAGTCCGCTTGCATTGTGGGCTCCTGCATCATGACGCCTGGAGTTTGGATTACTGACCCCATTCCCGTGTGGTGTGCCGTTGTCTGTACCCGCGTCAGCTTATCTGCCCAGGTGGGAACTTAGGGAAAGAGGGAAGCTATGGCCATGACTCTAAATAGATTGTTGTTTTCCTCTCTAGGCATAAAGCATGAATGTCAAGCGAACGGGCCAGAAGACCTCAACCGGGCTTGTATTGCTGAGAAGCTAGGTGGGTCCTTAATTGTAGCCTTTGAAGGATGCCCCGTGTAGATCATCGTTCAGTGCCACAATCAAAAGCTTCCATGTTTAATGTTCTCCTCTTGCTATATAAATAAAGCGAATATACTAAGGCCAGGGTCTCACTGAAGGGGAGCTGTCTTATCATCTTTTAGAGTAAACTAAAATAATCTATAAATGTGTTCAAATGGCCCTAAATAAATCTAAAGTCTAAAGTTTTATTGGTGTGAAATTAAATTCTTATTGGCCAAATGCCTGTTTTGATGAGTTGATTTATAAAGATTTTTGTTAAGCTCAGGATTTTTAATAATGCAGTTCACAAAGCAGTACAAGGCCACATGAAGAGGACTGTCACATCCTTGTTAACCTCAGCACTTACTTTGTGTCTTTTGCTTAGAGAACTGGTTATAGTTTGATTCTAATTCTTTATCCTTCCTTGAGCTAAGCAGAATAATGGCATACACTATGTCCTCATAGCATATAACAACACGAGTCCACTAAGAGCAGTAGGATTAAGCCAGGCAGTCCCTTAGTTCTGTCAGGTGGGTCACAGAGACTGCCTGAGAACTGTCTACTCGCCCTCACGGATCCTGCAAAGCACCCCTTCAAGCACGGCGTTGGAATCAGGCGCAGCCCCTGCACCTGTGGCGACCTCGCCACTGCTAGTTGGGAGACTGTTCTGAGCGTGACCTTCTGTCTGGTAAATCACAGTGTTTTTCAGGAGAATGTGCAGTGTCTTATAACAACTAATTATAATGCAAACTGAGCTGCTTTGTTAATGAGAATGATAAAATGGCATATTGACAAGCTGGACACCTGTGATATCTTAAATTGTGTCTCCTTCAGAACTTTGCTGCTTCTGGTACAATAAAGTGTGGAAGAACATCAGGTGTATGTTTACTCTGGGGACTGGGGTGGAATTCCCTGGGGTAAATTGTCAGCTGAATGTGAGTGAAACAGCGGGTACCATGCATGGTGACACTCACAGGAACCACTGCTGATGGCACTGGAGGTGCTGGCTGTGAACATCGCAGGCGTAATGCTTTGCAGTCCAGGGATACTCAAGCAATTGAACCAGAGAGGCAGTGTTGGCTTTATGTAACAAAGGAAGCATTTAACTCCTCTGTGCAGTTATTCTCCTGTGATTTGGGAGTAAAGGATCTTTCTGCCGTCTGTATGGGGTAAGTCATTGAGGTTTGGGTATTTCTGACAATTTGAGTTCAGGTCACAGCTCCCTTTTCTTCTGATTGAGTTGGGAACCTTCTTTTCTTTTTTAAGTCGGAGTCTCTGTTGCCCAGACTGGAGTGTAGTGGCATGATCATGGCTTACTGCAGCCTTTCTAGGCTCGGGTGATCCTTCCACTCCAGACATGCACCACCATGCCTGGCTAATTTTTGATTTTTTGTAAAGATGAGGTCTCACTGTGCTGCCCAGGCTGAACTCCTGGGCTCAAGCATTCCTTCTACCTCAGCCTCCCAAAGTGCTGGGATTATAGGTGTGAGCCACCATAGCTGGCCTTCTTTTTTTTCTTACTTCCATTTTATTACACTTTTTAAAATTATAAAGGTCAAAATCACATTCGAAATTTACAAAAGGGGAGAAGGGAGAGAACTATTTTGTCCAGCACATACTACAACCTGGTTAGCATTTTGATATACAGTCATGCACTGTGACATTTTGGTCAAGGACTGCACATGCAGCGGTGCTCCCCTAAGACGGTAACACGTTTTTACTATGCCTCTTCTACACTTAGACACACAGATACCATGTGCTACAGTTGCCTACAGTGTTCAGCACAGCCATGTGCCTGTGCAGGCATGTGGCCCTGGAGGAACAGGCTGCACCACATGGCCCAGGTGGGCACAGCGTATCCCATCTAGCTGTGTGTAAGGCACCCTGGTGGGGAACACTTTTCCTTATTCCAAATGCTTATCCAGATGCCAGGCTTTCATTACAGACGTCTTTCAGAATCATCACAGAACAGCACTGGCTACCTGTCCCCCTCATCCTGCATCTCGTTTACTGCAAAGCAGTGCTTCTGGTGGTCGTGATTCACAGGCCTCCAGGGACTTGTCGCCAGCCCAGGGTGGCTCTGCTCATGCACCAACCATGCAGCTAGAGCCAGGCATTTGGTCAGGGAGTTGCAGGAGCAGAAAGTCTTCCCTGGGGTGGCAGCTTGGGAAGTGTGGCGCTACTTGGTTGACCACCTGTGCAGCACAGCCACATGCAAGAGGTGTGTCCCGTGGAAGGACTTCACATAACACACAGGGATACCATGCCAACACTGCCGAGACCCCACTTTTATTCCAGACACTGGGAAGATGCTGATAGTTGCTTCTGCCTTTACCTAGGGGGGTTTCTGAGAAAAAGTCTCGGTGGATTCCTGAGATTGGGTTCCAAGAATTGCACTAGCAAGCACTCGAGTTGACTGTGGTGCTGAATTAGGCCACAGGCAGGTGTACTCTGCTTCCAGAAAATACAGGCGCATCGTGACAAGTGCTGCGTGTTGCAAAACCATGTTGGTGAAAAGCTGACGTATGGCTCATCCGGTGGTGATTCTTCTGCCCTGACAAAACAGCAAAGCCTCTGCCACCAGAATCCAACCCGAGCGTGACTGTGAAGTGTCATTTCGGGGAATGTTGCTCTCTGAGAAAACAGTGGACACAGTGACTTGGATAATAGGATTAGGTTTAGTCTAGTGGTTTCCTTTCTGCAGAAGTACTGCCGGATGCTGCTGTTCGGACTCAGGAAGTGCCATCAGTGTCATCAACAAGCTTGTCCTCTGGGCCGTCGAGACTGTGTGCAAGGACACGGCTTTCCCATGATGTGGGGCGTCTCTGACAGAACAGGCTCTTGCCTGAGTTCCAGCTGGGCTGCAGCTGGGGAAGAGACAGTAATGCCATGTGGGCAGTGACGGGTGTTCCAGGAGCCAGGGTTTCAACGGAAGAATGGCTTGAGTAATGTGTCTCGTGTCTCCTTGGGCTCTGCCCATCCAGAGGGCAGCAGGGTAGGGACTTCTAGAGCCTTTGGCCAGTCCCCAGTAGCCCACCCAGAAAGGGTGGGTAACTTGCCTAATAAGGCAGGCAGCTCGGAAGTGACTGCACTGGGAAAACCACGCCTGGTCTCTGGCTTTTCCTGAGCGGTTTGTTCCTGGCGCTTCTGGGGAATCCCATCTCTAAGGTCCAGATTCCTGGCCAGCTAGGGCTGGGACGCGCCCTGAAGGGCAGGAGGCAAGCAGCATTTCTTCTGGGCCCGAGCCTTGCACCCAAAGGAGGCAGTGAGTGTGTCGCGGGGGGCGGAGCGCCCCTGAGGATCGTGGGCCCACCCTGTCGGCCAGAGCCTCGCTGGCTCCCCTGCTCCCTGGTGTCACGATGCTGCCTCCTCCAGGTGCTGCCAGGCCCGTCCCTGTCACAGAGGTGGCCCGAGAAAGCTGGTGAGGGTGTGCCTGTCTGCGGGAGGGGCCTCCAGGGCTGGTGGGCTGTCCATGGCCGTGTGACCTCGGTCTTCTGCACAAAGGGCAGTGCTCTCAGACTCCCCCAGCCCTGTTCGGCCCGGCGCGGGGCGGCACGCAGCGGGAGTCCTGCCGCCGCGAGGAA
>NW_007079758.1:0-1673 GCF_000164805.1 Carlito syrichta | reverse complement strand
TACTGGGCCCCGCGGGCGGCCTGGGGCAGGGGCGCTACCCAGAACCCAGGAGGCACCCCTAGCGCCCCTTGTCCTCAGAGGTCTCCCCTCTCCTCAAACCAGGACCCCACTCCCGTGCCTGCAGAAGGGCCTCTGCCTGGCACGGGCACTCAGTTCTCAGGGTGGGGGGTGAAAATGCGGCTCCCAGGCCGTGATGGTGGCTGGGGAGGAGTCCTGGTGCAGGACACGGTCCCGCCTGTCCCTCCCTACCCACTCGCCAAGGCCCAACCACTGGCTGTGCACAGGGCCGCTCGTGTGCAGAAGTGGCGCCTCCCCAGCGGGCCTCCCTCGCCAGAGCCCGTTTTCCAGCTCTGAGCCCCTGCCTGGCTGCACAGGGCATGGGTTCTGGGGGCTCAGTGGCTGCTGTTGCCACCCCTCTGGGGGGGCATTTACCCAGCACCCACTACACACAACCAACTGCCAGGCAGAGGTGGGTCTGAACCCGCCCTGCCTCCACCAGGGGCAACCTCCATGTGCATGGGCTAGCGTCCCCTCATGGGAGCCAAGGGCAGGGTGGACCCAAGCCATCGCTGGTGCTTCCTGCTCCTTGGTTTCCTGGCTGTGACACCACGGGCTTCCTCCCCACTTCAGCCTCCTCAGAGAGTTCTAGAACAGGTGGGATATTTTCCCCTTGCCTAGAAGCCTCGGCGTCTCGACTGCCTGACCAAGACCAACCCCTTGGCCATCACAACCCGGCTCCAAGGCCTCTTCACCTCCCCGTTCCTGACTGCCATTTGCACTGGGCCTGGCCCTCCCTCCTGACGGCCATACACCTCCTCTTCTTGTGAGCTCCTTCTCAGGATTTTGAGAACCCTGTTCCCCAGAGAGCCATCAAACACATGTGCCACATGGCACAGCAGGTGGCCCTGGAACAGGCAATCCCTGAGAGCCGGGCCCAGGTCTTGGCCAAGCAGCAAGAGGCCCCATGCAGAGGCTGAGGGCGAAAGAGGAGCCAGCTGTACCTGAGGCCCGTGACAGCCACCGAGTCACACCCACCTGGAGGGCTCATGAGACGCAGGAACCCTGGAACAAGCTGCAGACATGTGGTCAGGCTACCCCCTCCCCCTGCACTGCTGTCTCTCAGGGTTCTGAGAGCAAGGTGGTGCAGTGCTTGGTCGAGGCAGCCTAGTGACCAGACTGGAAGGGTCTGCCACTAAGACCCGGAGCTGCTTGGACCCACCTCTGTTCCTGGCTTGGCTCTAAATACCCTTTTCAGCCTAAGCTCTGGGTCCCTGTTTACCCTCAGAGCCCCACTTGGAGAGGGGTATGCTGGACCACGCTGTCACAGGCCACCAAGAGCACAGGGTCTGAGGGTGCCGGACGTCTAAGCTGGCTTCTGCAGTGACCCTCGCTTCCAGAGGCAGGCAGTGGGCTGCTCAACCCCAGACCCCAGCCGGGACAGAGACCACTTGTCCACCCACGGAATTCACACCACTCAATAACTCAGGCCACCAGTCTGCTCAGAGAAGGGCGGGGGACAGTGGTCAGTGTGGCTACCAGCTGCTGCAGGCCCGGCTCAGTGGGCGCCGGGGTCTGGGGGGTTACAGGGAGAGGTACTGGGGACCCTAAGCCACAAGCTTCAGCCTGGCTGATGTGAAGCTGTGAACCCCCTGCCTCCAGAGCAGCCAAGAGCG
>NW_007079757.1:0-1174 GCF_000164805.1 Carlito syrichta | reverse complement strand
TTACAGGTGTGTGCTACCATGCCTGGCTCTTTTTTTCTTTTTCTTTCTTTTTTTTTTTTTATAACCAGAACCTATAGTAAGAACTACAGTATTTATTAGAACCAGTACACTCACACACACACAACCCACAACTGAAAAAAGTAAACAATTATTATCCTGAGAATATACAACGTACAGATATTTATACTGTTTTTTAAAAGACTACTTAGTGTCCACAACTTAGTGTCCACAATCCACTAATGGATCACAACCTCAGTTTCGGAATCACCGGTCTTAACTAAAATCAAAGGTCTCTTTCAGCTCTAAGACTTCAGGATTTCACGCAACACAAGGCATATATGGTCTGGTATAGGCTGCCTCTTGACCTCACCTTCTGCCACCACCTCCCTCACCTCTGCTCCAGTCTGGCTTTCTTGATGGTTCCTAGACAAACCAAGCAGGCTCCCACCTCAGGTTGTTTGCACTTACTATTCCCTCCACCTAGACTACTCTACTACTAGGACTTCTGAGGGTCTCTACTTCATCACTTCATTGGGGTCTCTGCTCAGATGTCAGCAACGTAAGGAGGCTTCCCTGACCAACTGTCTAAATCCAGCCCCCTTCTACTTTCTTCACTTTCTGTCCCCATAATTTGTTTTATTATTCATAACACTTCAACACCTGACACTACATGTTTATTTGTTTATTGTGTGGCTCCCCAGAAATGTTAGCTCCATAAGGGCACTACTTTGTAGTTCACTGCCTAGAACAGTGCCTGGCACATAACAGAAACTAAAAAACAATTGTTGAATGAATGAAGCTAGAGCTCTTTCTCAGAATAAAAAAAATACACTGTTGATGACCTAGAATTCTAGATTTTTTTCTGGTGGTGAATAGCCCTTAATCAAAAAATGGTCGTCTACTTCTAGTGTCTACCAAGTAACGAGCAGTGAAATTAAACTACCTTTACAGTGCATTATCCTTCTTTCCTGAATGTGCGTGTCTTCCTGTTCCCTACTGATGTTGACCTCTCTTCTCTGTACACTCAATAACTATCTCCAGAGAACACTATAAATCAGTAAAATGCCTTTAAAAAATGGAATTCAGTTTATAAATGTCAGGCACAACACAGGAATTCATATGGAAACACAAACGTCCAAGAATAGCCAGAACAATCCTCAGTAAAAAAAACAAC
>NW_007079756.1:4284-5686 GCF_000164805.1 Carlito syrichta | reverse complement strand
CTATGACAATTGTTCAGGGACCACTTATGAGTGAGAACATATGGTTCTCAGTGCTTTGTTTCTGCAATAGATCCCTGAGTATTACAGACTCTAAATCAATCCAAGTTGCTGCAAAGTTCGTAATTTTGTCCTTCTTTATGTCTGCATAATATTCCATCGTGTATATGTACCATGTTTTTTAAATTCAGTCTATTTTACATGGGTAGCACGGTTGGTTCCATGTTTTTTGCTATTGTGAATAGTGCTGCAATAAAACATGCATGCACAGGTCTTTTTATAGAATAATTTGAGTTCCTGCAGTTACATTCCCAGACAAGGGATATCTGGGTCATATGGGAGGTCAATTTTTAGATCTTTTGGGAATCACTACACTTTTTTCCATGGAGGTGGTCCTAGTTTACACTCTCTCCAACAGTGTAGAAGTGTTCCTTTTCCCCCACATTCTCTCCAACATCTGTTGTTTTTTTCAGTTGTTGATGATGGCCATTGTGACTGAAGTTAGATGATATCTCAATGTTGTTTTAATTTGAATTTCTTTGATGATTAGAGAGGCTGAGAATTATTTCATGTATCTGTTGGCTGCCAGTATGTCTTTTGAAAAGTGTCTATTCATACATTTTGTCCACTTTTTAATAAGGCTGTTTTTTTTTTCTTTTTGGCATGTTAGAGTTCCTTGTAGATCCTAGATGTGAGACTTTTGTCAGATATACAATTGGCAAATATTTTTTCCCAGTCCGTGGGCTATCTTTCCAGTCTCTGGATGGTTTCTTTTGCTTTGCAGAAGATTTTCAGTTTAATGAGGTCCCACTTGTCTATTTTATCTCTTTCAGAATGGGTACTTGAGATGTTGATCAAGAATTGGTTGCCAGTTTCAATTTTCATAAGGGTGTCTCCTGCAATTTCTAAGGTTCTTACAGTTTGAGGTTTTACCTTTAGGTCTTTGTTACATTTGGAGTTGATTTTTGTGTGTGGTGATAGGTAAGGGTCTTGTTTTAATCGTCTGCATGTGGTCAGTCAGTTTTCCCAGGACCATTTACTGAATAAGTTTTCTCCCCAGTAGTTGTTAGTGGAGGCTTTGTCACAGATGAGTTGGTTGACAAATTGAGGTTTTGCTTCCGGAATCTCTCTGCCTGTTCTTGTACCAATACCAAGTTTTTGCATTATTGTAGACTTACAGTAAAGTTTATAGTCTGGATGTGTGATACCTCCCACTTTGGTTCTTTTGATGAGGATTATTTTGGCTATTTGTGGTCATTTATGATTCCTTAAGAATTTCTGTATTATTGTTTTCAGGTCTGAGAAGACTGATGCTGGTAATTTAATGAACATTGCATTAAATATGTATATTGCCTTGGGTAGGATGGACATCTTAACAATGTTGATTCTTCCAATCCATGAGCAT
>NW_007079756.1:0-4207 GCF_000164805.1 Carlito syrichta | reverse complement strand
AGGCATGTGCTACCACACCCGGCTGATTTTTTGATTTATTGTAGAGATGAGGTCTTGCTACCCAGGCGGGTCTCGAACCCGCGGGCTCAGGCAATCCACTCACCTCAGCCTCTCAAAGGCGCGGGATTACAGACTGAGCCACCGAGCCCGGCCCGTGCAATGTTTTTAACAGATTCTCTTGGATTTTGAAGATATAAGATCATATTATTAGTAAAGAGGGATAGCTTGACTTCCTCTTTTCCAATTTGGATATGCTTGATTTCCTTTTCTTGTCTGATTGTTTTCACTAGGACTTCCAACACTATGCTTAGCAAGAGGAATGAAAGTGAGCAGCCTTGACTTGTTCTGGTTTTCAAGGGAAATGCTTTCAATTTTTGTCCATTTAGCAATATGTTGACTGTGGGTTTATCGTAGATGGCTGCTACTATTTTGATGTATGTTTCCTCTATGCCTAGGTGTTCAAGGGTTTTTATTAAGCAGGGATGCTGGATTTTATCAAAAGCGGTTTTTGTGTCTAGTGATATAATCATGTGATTCTTATTTTTATATCTGTTAACATATTTGATTACATTTATGGTCTTGCAGATGTTGAACCAGTCCTGCATCCCAGGGATGAAGCCTGCTTGGTCATGGTGGATAACTTTTGAGATGTGTTGTTGGTTCTGATTTGTTAGAATCTTGTTGAGGATTCTTGCATCTATGTTCATCAAGGATATTGGCCTGTAGCTCTCTTTCTTTGTTGGATCTTTATCTAGTTTTGGTATCAGTGTACTTCATAAAATGATTTGAGGAGAGTTCTGTCTTTCTCGATTGCTTGGAATACTTTCAATAGGATTGGTATCAGCTCCTCCTTGTGTGTTTTGTAGAACTCTGCTGGAAAGCCGTCTGGTCCAGGATCTTTTTTTCAGTAGTTTTCTTATAACAAAGTCTGTTTCCTGGGTTGTTATTTGTCAATTTAATGTCTTAATTTCTGCTTGTTTGAAACTTGGGAGGTTGTGTGATGTCAGAAAGTCCTCCATTTCATTTAGGTTTTTGAGTTTGTTTCCACACAGATGTGCATAGTAATCTCTGATAATTGTTTGTATTTCTTCAGGTATGTTGTGATTTGATCTTTTGCATTCCTGATTGTGTTTATCTGGGTTTCTTTCTTTCTTTTTCTTGGTCATTCTGGTTAGAGGTCTGTCAATCTTGTTTAACATTTCAAAGAACCAGTTTTCTTGAATTTTTTTCTATGTTATTTTTTTTCTTCTATGTCCTGTATTTGGGAATTTTCTTTGGTGAGCTGGATTCTTCTGCTGAAGTCAGGGTTTTGTTAGTCTTGTCTTTTCAGCTCCCTTGATTGATTTGATAGGCTATTAACTCATGATCTTATCATTTTCTTGACATGTGTTAGTAAAAAAATGAGCTCCCCTCTCAGTACTGTTTTCATGGTATCCCAGAGGTTTTAGTGAGATGTGTCTTTATTTTCATTTGTTTCCAGAAATCTTTCATAATTTCTGCTTTGATTTCTGGGTTGACCTAGGAGTTGTTCAGCTTTATGCTGTTTGGTGTCCATTGTCTTTGTGGGTTTTGGGGTGGCTTTGTTGGTGTTGATATTTATTTTTATTCCATTGCGGTCTGAGAAGGTACATGGCAGCATTTTAATCTTATGAAACTTGTTTTACTGATTTATGTCCAAGGATGTGGTCAGTCTTGGAGTATGTCCCATGTGTTGACATGTAGATGGTGTATTCCATGGTTGTGGGGTGGAGTGTTGTGTAGGTATCTACTCAGCCCATTTGGTCAAGCATCAAGTTGAGGTTCCAGATCTTCTTATTGAATTTTACCTCAATGATCTATCTTGGGTGGTTAGTGGGTTATTTAAGTCCCTAGCTATAATAGTGTTTGAGTCAATGTATTTTTTTTTTGTTTACCTAGTAGCTCCTTTATAAAGGTTGGTGTTCCTATGTTGGGTGCATATATGTTTAGGATGGATATTTCTTATTGATGGATCAAACCTTTCATCATGTGGTAACTTCCATAGCTTTTAAAATTTTTGATAATTTAAGGAATATTTTATCTGACATTAAGATCACAACTCCTGCTTTCTTTTGTGTTATGTTCACCTGAAAAAATGTTTTACATCCTCTTACTTTGAATCTGTGTGTCGATTCTGGTGAGATCAGTCTCCTGAAGATAGCATATTTTTCCATCATTTTTTTCCTGTTTGCCATTCTATGTTCTTTCAGTGATGCATTTATTGCCTTCACAATCAGGCTAATAATTGAGATATGAGAGTTTTTCCCTGTCATGAAGTTCTTATAGGGTCTGTTATTGTTTGTTTTTGGGGTGGTTTCCTTTTAATTTGGGGGTGATATAGTTATGAATATGGTCGTCTGTTTTTTTTGTTCTTTTCTTTTTTTTGCTTTCTCCTGTGTTTAATACTTTCTTAAGCATTTCTTGTAGAGCTGGTCTGGAGGCAGTATAAAACCTTAGGGATTAAATGATGTCTGAGAAAGATTTCAATTCGCCATCACTGATGAAGTTTAACTTAGTTGGGTAGGAAATTCTTGGTTGGAATTGTTTATCTTTGAGAACTTTGAAGATTGAACCCCAGTCTCTTCTAGTCTATGGTGTTTCTGTAGACAAGTCTGCTGCTATTCTAATTGGTCTTGTGGTAAGTAGTCTGACCTTTCTCTCATGCTGCCCTTAGGATTTTTTTTTAATACCTACTTTGTGTAAGTGAATTGCCATGTGTCTAGGAGTTGGTCTTCTCATTTGATGTCTTGCAGGGTTCTCTGAATCTCTTGTGCTTGTATAGTCATCTTTCTGACCAGAAGAGGGACATTTTCTTGAATTACCTCATGGAATGTTTGTTCCAGGATGTTTTCCATTTCTCTTTCTGTTTCAGGTATTTAAATCAGATGCGGGTTTGGTTTCTTGATAAAATCCCACATCTCTTGGAGTTTCTTCTATTTTCTTAAGTTTTTTCCTATATTTTTAATAGATGGGGTTAATTCCATATTTTGGTCTTCTAGCTCTGAGAGTCTTTCTTCTGCTTGGTTAATTCTGCTGCCCATGCTGGTAAGTTTGTCATTTATTTCTTGGATAGATTTTTTTAGTTCTGTTGTTTCTAAGTACGCTTTCTTGAGTTTGTCCAGCTCTGTTGCAAATTTGTTTAGTTTTAGCACTTACATTTCTTGATTTTTATTCATTCTATTCAGTGATTCTATGATCTCTGTAAGTACCTTCTGAGTACTGTCATTCTTGGAACTAGTCACTGTTTGCACCCCAGTAGCTGTTCTTTCTGGCACTGACTCTTTGCTGGTGCTCTGGTTGCCAGCAGTTTTGTTGATTTTTCTTAATTTGTAGCAGTTCTCCTATCTTTCTCTTTAATTTCAGTGCTCGGTGGAAAAGGGAGCAGTCACTTCTTCTATTTGCTCTACCTTCTGTCTTTTGAGCGAGGACTCTGGGTTTGCTCAATTATAAAGTAGGGCTGTGGGAGGGGGGTTATGCTGTCTTTTTACAATATTGAGCACTTATTAGGGTGAAGGGGGATGCAAGGTTTCAGAACCTATGGTCAGATCATAATGCTTACTATCTCAGGAATGAGCCAGCTGTTACTTGTGCTCCATCTCTGCACAATATGACCTTACAGTGTGTTTACTTGTATAGCCCCTGAGTCCAAGACAGGGCATAACAGGAAAAAGAGAGAGGAGAAGGAGGGGGGAAAGGGAAAGGAGGAGAAAGGAAAAGAGAAAACATGTACAAAAAGAGAAAGAACAAAGAGAGAGATATAGAAGAAAGAAAGAAATGAATAAGCCAGCCAGCAAACAAAGCAACCAAATGAGAAAATCAAACTAACTAATACCACTATCAGCCTCCGTCTCGGTCTGTTCCGCTGTCTGCATCTATCATCCAGCCACTAGCTCAGAACGGAGGGTGGATTTTCTGTGGGTCTGCATCTACTGTTACCCACCAGGTCTGGTGCACTGGGGGCAATGTTCTCTGAGGTCACAAAGAGCAGCCCCAATGCAACATAGAAATCAGCCTCTGGTCTCAAGACACAGTTCTGCTGTTCCATAGAGGCTGCCCTGGAGCACTTCTCTGCCCAGGTGTTAAAGAGTCTGTTCAGGTTCTCTGCTGGGAGCTACTGCTCCCTTCCCAACAGTTGCCAGTCTCTGAATCTCGAGACCTGGTGGCAGGGCTCTGAATCCAGGCTTGGGCT
>NW_007079755.1:0-1170 GCF_000164805.1 Carlito syrichta | reverse complement strand
GCCCAGCCCTGTCCTTCCTCCTCTCCCAGAGCCAGGAGTCCAGCCGCCAAGTCATGCTGGCCACAGACCTCCAGACAGCAGGCCCCCAAGACCATGCAGTCCCCGCTGCCCTCTCCTTCCCATCCCAATTCCCCCACCCCTACGTCCCTACAAACTGTCACCACCAAACCGTCACCACCAAACCGTCACCAGCGTAGTTGCCCAGCACAAGACCCAAGTGGGCAAGTGTTGCTGTTATGTTGCTGTGGGCTTCACCATAAAGCGGTCTTTTCCTCTCTCCTCCCTCTTCCTGTCCCCCCCCTTAAACAGAGCTCCCAGCATGGCCCTGGAAAACAGGGCCACTGTCTTAGTGCAATCCATGTCCAGACTCTGCCATCCCGCACAGCATGAACACAACTACAGCTGTGAGTGACACGGCCATCCCTAGGCCGGACCGCACTGGGGCCAGGCACTGAAAAGGGGCAGTGAGTGGCATCTGAGAAGCAATCACCTGCCAGACGCCCAAGAATCCAGGTCGAGTCCCTGGTCTTTATTTCCATATTTAAACCTAAAAATAGCCCTGCAGCAATGACAGAGTTTTTACTAGAAGTCATGGCCCCAGCTAGAAAACAAGTCCGGGGGAGCAGAGGAGTGGCTGGGAGGGCTGAGTGCAGAGGCTGGGTGGTCCCAGTGCGCGTGGCCCAGCTGGGGGGAGAGCAGCTGGTCGAGCTCTCCTGGGACTTGCCGTCCTCAAAGCCAACCAGCGGCCTGTGCCTTCTCCAGGAGAACCGAGAGGCTTAACTAGAGAGGCTTAACTAGACTCCGCGGCCTGCTCCAGCGTGGCTGGGCCCCAAATGGCAAGGACTGTCATTACGGGCTGGCACTTTCCAATTACCACAGATAATATCTACCTTAATTGAATGGGGTCCAGATAATGTCATTATGCGCAGCGTTCCCCAATTTATTCAATATACGTGTGTACACATATATTTATGCCTCACTGCTGCCACGAGATTGCTAAATGGTGAGGTTCATAATAAAACATTTCGACGGGAGTCATCAGCTTTAATTTAAGGGGTGATTTTTACTATCCTTGTGGTGCTCGTTTTTCCAAGGAGCCAAGAGCAACAGGGACAGACCGGAACAGTCTCTCTGGAGCCTGCGGGCTGGGAGGCGGGGCGGGCAGGGTGG
>NW_007079754.1:0-1212 GCF_000164805.1 Carlito syrichta | reverse complement strand
TTAGCTCATAGGTTATTTGGCAGCATATGGTTTAATGTCTAAATGGTTTGAGATTTTCCTGTTATCCGACTGTTATTTGGTTCTAGTTTGATTCCAACGTTGCCAAACAACACACTGTGCATGATTTCAAGTACTTTAAGTTTGTTGTGGTTTGTTTTACATCTTGGTATATGTTCCAAAGTCACCTGAAATAAAAAAGTTTATTCTTCTGCTGTTGGGCAGAGAGTTCTATAAATGTTGATAGAAATTTTACTTGATTTTTTCTTCTATATTTTTATTGATTTTTTGTCTAGTTGTTCTATCAATTGTTGAGAGAGAGAGTGTTGAAGTCTCCCACTAAAATTGTGGCTTTGTCCATTCTTTGAAAGTTTGCCAGTTTTTGTTTCACATACTAGAAGACGTTGTTTTATAAATGTTTAGTTTTAGGTTTTTTTTATCATGTATGGTATAATGGCATGATCTATCACCATTCAAATTTGGTAGTTAATTACAACCACATTTATATATATTTTTGAGTTGAAGTCTCATTCTGTCACCCAGGCAGGAGTGCAGTGGCATGCTCATGGCTATCGCAGCCTTGACCTGCTGGGCTCAGGTGAGCCTTCTGCCTCAGCCTTCCAAGTAGCTGGTACCAAAGGCATGAGTCACCATGTCCAGTTAATTTTTTATTTATTTATTGTAGCAACGAGGTCTTACCGTGTTGCTCAGGCTGGTCTCGAACCCTGAGCTAAAGCAATACTCTTGCCTTCGCCTCCCAAAATGTTGGGATTACAGGCGTGAGCCACAGTGCCTGGCTCACATATGGTGTTAATATTGTTTTAACTTGACATACATTGCATAACTAGGAGACTAAGTACACCAAATGGCATTTCTTCTTTTCAGAGGTACTCAGAGATGTCCTTTGAGAATTTATAGGTATTGTTTTTCTTCAAGAGAAGATCAAATTTCTCATGGATTTCAGAGATGAAGACATAGCTGTAATCAAATTTTGTGTATAGAAAATAGGCCATTATGTAGTAAAATTCTCCCATAGGGTTTTATGTGCTAAGTTGAACTGTGAAGCTAATAAATTGAGTGATAATTAAAACTTTCCTTAAAAAGCTGAGGCTGGATACGGGGCAAGATGGCGACGGCATAGGGACCAAGACTGCAAACTGCTGAATAGACAGACTGTAAAACAGAGGGAAAAGTGAACAAAACCAGAAGACCCTC
>NW_007079753.1:0-1644 GCF_000164805.1 Carlito syrichta | reverse complement strand
TTGTCCTGATGATCTGTCTAGGGTTGTGAGTGGGGTATTAAAGTCCCCAGCTATGACAGTATTAGAGTCAATATATTTTTTGAGTTTGCCTATAAGCTGCTTTCTAAAAAAAAAAAAGAGTAAATACAAGAGACTGTCAGCACACACAGGAAAAACGAACCAGCAACAGCAAACCAGGACTTAGAGCAAAGAAGGCTTCTCAAAGCAAGGGTCACCAGTGGGTGATTGGGTGAAAGTATACCATGCCATTAAGAGCACAGACTGAAATCTAGCTCCCTGGGTTCAAATCTTGTGTGTGATACATACAAGAGGTAGAGAGATTACTTAAAATCTACCTCAGTGCCTCAGTAATCTTTAAAACTGAAAAAATAAGATCAATACAGGGTTAAAGTGAGGCAACATCTATGACACACTGAGAACATCATGTGCCCAACAGTAAGCTCTCACCAAGTGTTCATTGATAGATAAAGTTAACATGGATAAATGGGATTATCCCAGCGGGAAAGCACTTTCCAGAGAGACCAGCATGTACAAAGGCCAAAGGTGAGGGCCACTCTGGAGTCTTCAGGGATCTACTAGTCATGCAGTATGTTTAGGGCAATAGGGCAAGAACGTGAATGGAAGAGAGATTAGAGAGACGAGGAGGTTGGGGAGTTGGAGAGCCTAGAATGAAAGCCATCCCCTGGGAGCAACGCAAAACCACCAGGGTAGGTCATCAGTTTCTTTATGGGGAGGGCCTGTTAAAGGGTCATAGTACTTAATGTCTAAGAAAAAAAATTATCTGGAAATGGAAACCAATTGGATCAAATCACATACCACAGTCATTTGACTGTCAAATCTACAGACTGAAGGGAACATAAAAATTTCCTTCCTATAGAATTTTCTTTTCCTCTCCAAAGATAGTCGTTGAGTGCAAGACCACTACTATCTCTACTTTTTTTTAATGGTATCTGGAATATTTCATTTTATATATTTGTATATGAGTGTGGAATCTGTAGATTAGTGTCAAAATGTGCTGGGAATATTTACTTAATCCCAGATGTTTCAAGAGGATGAATGCACTGGGTTTGGAAATAGGGAGAAACCACTGCCTACAGTTAAAGAAACATGGTCAGTCTCCCTTCTTGGTGATGTCTCAATGGCATGTCCATCACTATTTCTCCTTGCAAAAGTAAAGAATGTATACCCTTATAATGCCCTTTTGAGTATTTCAAAATGTTACAATTTGTAGTTAACATGGACCCGATATATTTACAATTAAAATATTGTCTGCAGCTGGCTTTAGCTTCATTTTGCAAACAATTAAGTTCAGACAATTATGAATAAGCAAATCAGTGTCTTTCCTAGTACATAGGTAAAGAATACGATAAAAATGCTGTCACCACAAACAACTTTCTCTGTGATCTGTAGATGTACTTATCACATTGCCTCAATATAAAAACTGATAACAGATAAATGTCTTGAAAGTATAAAGCAGCTGGACATAAATCATTAAATAGCTTTTTCCAGATAAACAGAATACAGAGTCTATTTGCAAGAGGGTTTGCATGATCCATGAATTATCTTGAGGACTGACACTAAACTCAAGATAGAAAAGTTCAACATTCCTTCTTCCCTTCGCAGAACCCCCAAGTCAGGCCAAGG
>NW_007079752.1:332806-334039 GCF_000164805.1 Carlito syrichta | reverse complement strand
GTCTTGGCCTTTTCAAGCCAGGAAGAGAAGCAACAAAGAAACAATGAACAAACTCGAGTCTCTTTTCAAATATCTGAAAGTAGCATTTTTATTTAAAAGCTACCAGGAACCAGTTTGGGACTCTAAGATGTCAGAGAGGTAGAATTATTGTACACATTGGTTTGTTCAGTATTAAATTGCTCTAGTTTATACCTGTCATCCCAGAGTAATTATTAATGATGACCCCATCACTTGCAAATGTGTCCTGATTGTATGATAAATTATATGGTTACCTAAGTGACAGACAACCCAGTAGAGCACAAAGAAAACAGACTCTAGATTCCCTGACAGGTCTTTGCTTGAATCACAGTTCAGACACTTATTAAATAGTAGTGTGGATTTCACAATTTACTCTCTATGCCTCAGTTTCCTTAACCGTACAATGGTGATAATAATACAGTTGACCCTTAAACAACGATGCTGGGGTTAAAGGGTTAGTCAAAAATCTATGTGTAGCTTTTGACTTCCCCGAAACTTAACTATTAATAGCTACTGTTGACCAGAAGCCTCACCAATGACATAAACAGTCGACTAACACATATTTTGGATGTTATATGTATGGCATACTACATTCTGACAATAAAGTCAGAATAAAGTCAATAAAGTCAAATAAAGTCAAATAAATAGAGAAAAAAATATTGTTAAGAAGATCTTAAGAAAGATGAAGAGAAAATATATTTGCTATTCATTAAGTGGAAGTGGGTCATCACAAAGGTCATCCTTGTCATCTTCACTTTGAGTAGGCTGAGGGAGAGGAGGAGTTTGATCTTACTGTCTCCGGAGTGGCAGAGACGGAAGAAAATCCACATAAAAGTGTACGCATGCAGTTCAAATTCTGTGTTGTTCAAGGGTTAACTGCATCCCTACCATAGGGTTGTTGAGCAGTTTGAGTAAGATATGCAACCCACCTGACAGAGTGCCTGACACCTGGTAGGTGCTCAGCAACTGCTACTTCCACTTAGGAAGAGAGAAACTGCCTTTAGTCCATTGACCCAGTGGACTTCACTACATTAAATCATTCTCTACTACCCAGAAACTCATAAGCAACCTTGTTTTAGTGATCTTTGAAATCAGCTTTTTTAAACATGTTGCAATTGTTGCTTCCTTGTGTTAAACTCAGAATTCAAATCTGAGAGAGACCACAAAGAGCCAACTCCGATGCAAACACACAAGGGTCTTTATTCAGGCTCGAGT
>NW_007079752.1:331396-332786 GCF_000164805.1 Carlito syrichta | reverse complement strand
TGTGTGTGTGTGTGTGTGTGTGTGTGTGTTTTAATAGCGCCTTCAGGTGTTTCTGATGCACACTAAAATTGAGAGCCATTGTTTGAGAGCAGACACTGATAAGAAAAGCTGATAACTTGAAATGCTGATTTCTACACACCCCTTCTTGTCATAATTTTCAGCGTGTAAACTAGTTTTTACACATTAGAATTGAAATTTTAAGAGCAGTCCTTAAAGTGCTAATTTTTTATTTATAACATTAGGATGGACCACTTTCTAGAATAATGGTATTAGCACTTATTATTGCAGTCAAATAGATTCTTGGTGAAGCAAGTAGATAAAAGACAAGTAGCTGTTTCATATACACTGGATAAAGCAGGATAATGGGGTGAAACGTTCCAGTGATTAAGGACCCCAAATCTATTGCACATTTGTGGGTCATGACTGTCTCCTGATTCCTCACCATCACACTTCTGGATGTGATTAAGTGATGGAGAATGTAATGGGGCATTTATTTATAAGAGAGAGAGGTAGAAAGGATTTATTTCTAACATCATCAAGGACATGCTAGAACATGAGAAAACATTTTAATTGATATTTCTCCCATATAGGATTTGTGCAGGTGCTGCTATTTGTTGCTGTTTTCCTTTGCTTAATGATCTAATCCTTCCCTGGAGCTTCATTCCTCTATGCACCTAGAGAAAGAAATAGCTCTGATAATGAACAGCTGTGGTTTAGATGGAGCAAGAAACCTGATCCCAGGAAATAGTCAGGCAACAGTGAGTCTTGGCCTTTTCAAGCCAGGAAGAGAAGCAACAAAGAAACAATGAACAAACTCGAGTCTCTTTTCAAATATCTGAAAGTAGCATTTTTATTTAAAAGCTACCAGGAACCAGTTTGGGACTCTAAGATGTCAGAGAGGTAGAATTATTGTACACATTGGTTTGTTCAGTATTAAATTGCTCTAGTTTATACCTGTCATCCCAGAGTAATTATTAATGATGACCCCATCACTTGCAAATGTGTCCTGATTGTATGATAAATTATATGGTTACCTAAGTGACAGACAACCCAGTAGAGCACAAAGAAAACAGACTCTAGATTCCCTGACAGGTCTTTGCTTGAATCACAGTTCAGACACTTATTAAATAGTAGTGTGGATTTCACAATTTACTCTCTATGCCTCAGTTTCCTTAACCGTACAATGGTGATAATAATACAGTTGACCCTTAAACAACGATGCTGGGGTTAAAGGGTTAGTCAAAAATCTATGTGTAGCTTTTGACTTCCCCGAAACTTAACTATTAATAGCTACTGTTGACCAGAAGCCTCACCAATGACATAAACAGTCGACTAACACATATTTTGGATGTTATATGTATGGCATACTACATTCTGACAATAAAGTCAG
>NW_007079752.1:317150-331376 GCF_000164805.1 Carlito syrichta | reverse complement strand
GAGGTTACATTAGCCATTAAGTCTGCTGATCTACCCCGAGGAAGGCTTAGGAGGGCTTGTTTGCTTAACATTTACATAACATAACATGGTCATTATGGGACAACAAAAGCCAAACTTAACAAAGTTTTAAATATGAATGCTGCAAACACATACAGTGAATGTGGGGTAGAAATTCATATAGTACTAGTTCTGGGAATTTATAAAATATCACAAACATCTTATAGCAAGGCGGTTTTTGTAAAAGTCTTTGATTCCCTCAGGTTTACATAGCCACTGCGTGTAAATTAACACTGGCATGGAAGCCGGTGATTTAAATCAACATAAAGCCCACCTAGAGAGCCGCTAGCGCCTCAGAGTCTACTGCGATAGCAAAGGAATGTCCGAAAGGGGCTTATCGCTTTAACATTTACATCCCATTGTAAAAGCAGAAGTCAGCATGGCAATTGGGACTGACAATGCTTAACCCAAGAGTTCTAAATACAAATACTACTTAAGACATTATATAACTACACAATCAGTCACTACCCAGCACCCGACATATGCCTAATTCTACGGGGTCTGAGGTAGGATTTAAAGTACTAAGATTTCATAAAGTACAATGAACATGAGGTAGGAATACACAAAATATATAGTAAACATGAAGTAGGGATATATGAAATATAGTGAACTAAACACTACTTTTACAGCAAGTATGGCTTTTTAAATTTCTTGGGTCTCTCAACAGCATGCTCTTAACCTAAGTCTATTATTGTCCTCTCACTTGTAAGGACCTAAAAGGGCATTTTTTTTTTAAATGTCTTTTAGAAAAAGCCATATTTGCACTTGAAAAATAAGTTCATGTCCTCAGTTAAACCAGAGGCTCAAGTTTGTGAGATGCTGCTGCAAAGTAAGTGACAGGAACAGTAATGACAGTACTGCAGTTCTTGGTGCTGGAGTTTGGGGAGACCCTATAAATCACACCCTGCTCTCGACTGCATAAGATTCAAGTTGACTGAGAGCTAGACACCAGCGTCAGGTAGATGGAGGTCAAAATATCATTTGTATGAATGATGAGGTCATTGGAGATAATGACTTAGTATGAGGGTCAAATGTGTTTGCCTGGCCACTTCAGCTCCCAGACACCCCACCACAGAAGAAATTTGAGTCTATGACAGACATTATTACCAAGATCACTCATCTGCATTGGCCCTGGAAAAAGGGAAGAAAGAGACTAAATCTCTCACAATGAAAAACTTTTAGTAGATTAGCTCTGTGCAATCAAGAAATAGACACTAGCCACCAGCAATCAGGTTATTAAGTTCCATATGAGGAGAGGAGTCAAGGGACAAGAGGCTACATGTGTCATGTTAATGGAGCTCCCTCTACATGAAACCAGAGGATAGAAAGTTCTGCACAACATTGTCACTCATATTTTTTACTGAGGATGTAGTCACAGTAAAGATTTGATCAGATTAGATTCGACAATTTTGTGTTGTTTTTTTTTTTTAAAAAAGAAGACCAGATGATCAATTAAAAACAATTTATCATATTTCCCAAATGTGGGTCAGAAATTGGATTAAATACCATTACTAAATCCAAAATAATCAATGCCCTTTTTTTAGTCTCATGTATGATAATGACAGTTACTTTAATGGTGAATGAGGGTCAACCCTGGCCTATAGCACTTTAGCTGCTAAACTATACCAATCATCTCAGTAGGAACAGAATTAGGTTTTTATTTCAGTCACATAGTTCCTATTCATTTCTTGGAGGACATCCTCCCAGTAAAGGAAAGAATGTTAAACTTTGTTTATGTATTTCTCCCCAGTGGGCAAGACACTTTGTGCCTCTAGCTGGATCCAATTCTGAGAAATAGCGAGGCTTCAGTTTAAAAGTGCAGGATAGCTAAACTGAAATTGGCTATTCAAGTCCCTGTGAATTTGGGTTTTTTCCAATATAACCCGGATGGACAGGTACAATGGGGGCAGCCACCCAGGTCTCTCGATATGTTCTTCCCCAGGTTCTGACCACTGCTGTGCCCAGTAGTTAAGGCCTGTGAAAGGATCCCATGAGGTCACTCAAATGTCTGCCATCTCCACTTTTAGCAGAATACATTGATAGTGTTGAGGTACGACAATCAGTCCCTTTATAATTACCAACTTATTCCTTCAGCTGTACTAGTCCCAAGATATGGATCCTAAGCATTGTACATTTTATTTTTGTTTTCTTTCACAAGCATTTATTTGAACTGCTTTCTGAGTGTGAGGCACTATGAGAACCAGACTGCTACCTTGGAGGAGTGGGGAGTCTCTGTCAGAAGGATAGAGTTGAGTGGATGAGACTTTCATGAAGGCAAGCAGAAGATCTGCCCAAAGACATTCTTTAAAGTAAATAAATGAGCAATGGGCTCATGAAGGAAAGAATAATCAATACTGTGTGAGGGAATTAGGAAAGGCCTCAGGAACTGGTAACATTTGAACTAGACTTTGGAGTTGGGGCCTCTGAGGGGCCAGATAGTACTTCTCTTCCTCATCCAAGTTATGAACAATTTGAGAAGTAAAAGAAGTACTTGGTGAAACCCAAAATATCATTTTTATTACTTACAGGGGACAAGCAGGCAGGTTAGTGATAACTAGCAGGTAAGTGAAGATTGCTGTGGAGGCAGGGAAATCCATTAGGAAGCAACTTCAGGAGTTCACAGGAAAACCAATGAGCACAACCACTAGGCATTTGGCATAATTCCTGAATTCATGAGACTTTAAATCATATCTAACCGGGCTCGGTGGCTCAGCCTGTAATCCCGTGCCTTTGGGAGGCTGAGGTGAGTGGATTGCCTGAGCCCACGGGTTCGAGACCTGCCTGGGCAGCGAGATTTCATCTCTACAATAAATCAAAAATTCAGCCGGGCATGGTGGCGCATGCCTATAATTCAGGCTACTCAGAAGGCTGAGGCGGAAGGATCGCTGGAGCCCAGCAGGCCAAGGCTGCGGTGATAGAGTCTGGGTGATAGAGTGAGACTCCGACTCAAAAAAAAAAAAAAAATCATATCTAAGTACCCTAGACCTCAAGTCAGTTGATTGAGGGAAAATTACTTTTGTCATAGACATTTTACAATTTCTATGGAGATAATTATATTGTCGTTTAACCTATGAGAGATCAAAATATACTTGGTGATAATTCTCTATTCTGTCTTCCTGACTTCGTTTTGTACCCCATATTTTAGTAAGCAAATATTACATGTAGAACATTGTATGATATGCTGGGAATACAAAAGTAAATACCTAATAGAGAAAAGAGATGCCAGACATTAATTAATGAGACAAAACTTCAAAAGAGATATGTAAGGTACAATGAGAAGTTTTTTCTTTATGCCATCATGGTTGATTGTCAAATTTATAAAGTATATTCTATGACATGTGCTTCTCAAAAAAAGGAAATGCTATGAGAACGCACATTGAGAATGTCTTTGAACTTGGGAACTGGAGGATGGGGATAAGTTTCTCACAAAGTGAATATCAAAAAGAGCATTCCTTGAAGACAAAACAGAACTTTTTGCATTTGGGGTAGGGAGAAGTAATTGCTGTCCCCTTCAAGATATGCAAAAAAAATTTTTTTTTTATTATTTGGGAAAGGCAAATTAATATGCATCCCACCAGTAACATCTGCCTCACTCCTACCATTCACCTCCCTGCCCAAATCTCTGAATCCCAGGCTAGGTCTTTTCTGTTTTTCAATTATTTATTCTCCTGGCTGCTCTGCTCCTTAAAAATTATGCCAAGAAGCCAAGGAACTTGTATGGGCTTTGGGCCTAGACCCTGGCACATTAGTAGGACAGTGTGGGCAAAGTATTAGAAAGTAAAATGAGTTAGAGCCACTCTGATTACATTTGAGAAGACAGGGTTTGCTTTTTGATGTGGGTTTTGAACAGAGGAGAGACTAAGACTATAGGTTTGTTTGGGAGAGTCTTCTTCTAGACTTGGATCAATTACATTAAAACATTCCACTTTCAAACAATGACCCCAAAGAAAATTATGCTGACTTTTTTCCTTTTATGAAAGTAATACTTGCCTTACAGCCCATGGGATGGGCTGTCCTCTTTCTATTGAAACTATTCACAGGAATGTTGCTTGGATGTCCTGGTAATATATTGACATTAATAGCAGAATATTTCAATCAGAGCCATCTGGCCATAAGGGAATAACTGTTCCCATTGATTAAGTAAAAAGTTAAGTTAGCTTATGAGTGTATCACATAGTTGGAATTGGTTTATGTATTTTGTTATTTGGCATTTACATCTCTCCAACCCACAGAACTCAAAAGACTTAATAAACTGATTGAAGCACTAAAGAGAGACCCCTGGGAGAAGACATTTGGGGAGTGATACAAAAGGTTACCTACCCCAAAGTAGAAAGTGTTAGCCTTCTGGATACAAGATAAAAGATTTGTCTTTCTCAGCTTGTTATTGGTCTACGTGAGAGAGTATTCAGATTCTGGGAATGCATACTTCAAATTGTTTGTCAGGTCATTCTTTTGGTTTAAACATACAAAATACATTTATTTTTCTTTCATCCTTATGAATCATTTATACATTTAAAGTAGAAACTTTTTATAAGCTTAATAAATATAAATAAGCATGTCTATATTTGTGTGTATTTAAGCATAAAGCTCTTATTAAGTGCTAGATACAAGACCCTGTTCTAAATGCTTTATAAATAATAACTCATTTATTACTCAGAACAGTTTTATGAATCATATTCATACTCTGTGTGCTAGATACTGTGTAGAATATCAATAAATAGGCATCCCTCAATATAAGTGGGGGATTGATTTCAAAACCTCCCACAGATACCAAAATCCACAGATGCTCAATTTCTTACATAAAATGACAGTGTTTGCATATAGCCTACACACATCCTTCCACATACTTTAAGACATCCCTAGATTACTTATAGTACCTAATACAATGTAAATACTATGCAAATATTTGTCCTACTATATTGTTTAGGAAATCATGACAAGGAAAAAAATCTGTACATGTTCAATCCAGATGCAAGTTTTTTTTCAGAATGTTTTTGATCCACAGTGGATTGAATCCACAAATGTGGAACACACAAATATGGAGGACCAATTATATATTTTTGGTATATTAATATAATGGCAAGATGCATTTCTGCCATTTAGGATGTACATGGTTCCTGCTAATATGTTGTTAGTTTTGTGAAGTCTAGCCATGCTATCAGAATTTACAGTAGCGGTGAGGGATAACAGACTAGAGCGATACATGCTGAGAGCCAGTCAGGGGAAGCAGTGTCAACAGGAAGCCAGCAGATGAATGGAGATAGAGGCCGTCATGGATGCAAAAATCAGAAGCTGAGAACAAGGACATGACAGAGTCTGCCCAGTTCCAGCCGGGCAGCCTGAGGCCTAAGGAAAGTCTCCTCTGAGAGAGGGATAAAGGTCAAGGCTTCCAGAGTGTAGAGTAGAGATGCAGTAGTATGTGGCAGAGCCCTTTGAGAAAATCCCACTGCAAACAAGGCAGGACCCACGTCTTGGGGCCCATCTTGCCAGGAAGGCAGCAGGCAAATGTCCCAGCATAGTTGGAATGTAGAAGGTAGTGCTGCTCTCAGGAAGTAAGGATATTCAGAGAGGAGCAATTGCTCTTTCTGCCCTTGGTCTTAGACCTTTGGGAAGACCAAATCTAAAACCCCTCCTTGGCAAGGTGAATTTTCTTGATATACCCTATAGGTGACTCCTCTCTTTATGTGAGAGAAGCAGAACAACTTACCATATGGTAAACAGCTTTCCTGCAGGATGATCTGTATGTTCAAAATGGAGCAAGACGTGGGTCCTGCCTGCCTTGTTTGCAGTGGGTTTTTCTGGAAGTACTCTGCTCCACACCACTACATCTCTACCCTACACTCTGGAAGCCTTGACCTTTCTCACTCTCTCAGAAGAGACTTTTCATTTTGAGCCTACACTCAATGTTGACCTGAATAGTTCATCTTAAAGCTCCCACCAGGAAAAAAAAAAAAAAAAATCTGCTTTCCTTGATTTACCATGGGGTTATGCCAGATAAACCCATTTCAAGTTTAAAATATCATTAAGTTGAAAGTGCAATTAATACACCCGACCTACCAAACATCATAGCTTAGCCTACTTTAAATGTGCTCAGAACACTTAGATTAGCCTACACTTAGGCAGAATCATCTAACACAAAGCCTTTTTTATAATAAAGTGTTGAATATTTCATGTAATTTATTGAATACTGTATTGAAAATGAAAAACAGACTGGTTATATGAATATTCAAAGTATGGTTTCTTCTGAATGTGTGTCACTTCTGTGCCATCGTAAAGCTGAAAAATTGTAGGAACCGTCCTTAATCAGAGGCTGTCTGTTCTCTTTTCCTGCCTAGATTTCGTAGCTAGGAAAGAGTCCAGGTAGTTAAGGACAGGTGAAGACTGCCTTAGGGCAAGCAGAGGGGAGGCTAGAATGGGAATGTTTGGTCTTGACAAACAGAAACTCAAAGTACAAAAAGAGGTCTTTTTTTTGTAAGAAGGAGACAGAAACGTGTTTATGGGAAGGGTTGGCAAACTATGGGCCACTCTATTTTTCTATAGCTCATGAGCTAAGACTTGTTTTACATTTTTAAATGTTTGGAAATAAGTCAAAAATAATAATATTTTGGGACATATAAAAATTAAATTAAATTCAAATTTCATTTTCAGCATTCATTTGCCAAATTCCATTTTTCTCATTAGTAGATCTGTATTTAGATATATATACATATATTTAATTGTATTTTGAAATTCATTTATAGAAATTTTGTGTACTACCTGCACAGTGGTCTCTATTTTGACCTTTGGCCTACAACGCCTAAAATATTTACGATTTAGCCTTTGCGGAAAAAAGTTTGCCCACCCTTGGGAACTCTGCAGGAACTATGACCCAGTGATTTATAACAGGGATTATTATTTATAACAGGAAAAAGTCACCAATAATCCTGGTTGTATAAGTCTCTCTCTCTCTCCTTCCCCCTTCCTCCTTTCCCTCTCCATCTTTCTTTCTGTCTCCCTCTGTCATCTCCCTCTCTCTCCTTCCCCCTTTCTCCATCATTCTCACTTTGTATCTCTCCCTCTTTCATTCTTTATTTTATTCTCTCTCTCTCCTGTTCTCTCATAGACTCTTCCTTCCTCTTTCTTTGATTCTTTCCTCTTTCTACTTCTTCTCTCCCTTTCATTCTCTTTCTTGTTTATTCTCACTCCCTTTTTCCTTTTTCATATTCTCTTTTCCCTCCTTTGTTTGATTTCTCTCTCTCTCACTCTCACTCACACATACACACACAGAGAGAGAGAGAGAGAGAGAGAAAGATCTTCCCTCCTTCTTGTTCAAGTCATTTGATCTCTCTTCCCCCACTCCTGCTCCCATGATACCCTCTCCTCCCTTGAATTATTCCTGCATATGGGCTTTTTTGCTCCTTGATTCACCCTTGCACAGTCCCATCAGAGCCACCACTAATAGAGGCTTCACTCCCCAACTATGCATGCCTTGGAAGCCTACCTACCAGTTACTTACCTGGGGTTCAGAAGCTCTACTCCAATTCCAGGACAGCAAATCTGGCTCACTGTAGGTCTGGTTCCCATCTCTAGTCTAACCAGCTTTGAAAAAGGCCAAGTAAGGCCACCACTTCATGCTGTGGACAAATCAGTTCTCTGATAGAGGAGTGTGGATAGGGAGGACACGATGGTGTTTTTAGTACAAATGCCACTGTGATCTCTTCGGCTGGCTTACAAGATTTCCCTTTCAACCCACTCACCGACTGCCCCAGTTCTGACCTTTGGCCTCTGGTTGCTAGACAGAAAAGCAGAGCAAGAAGGCAATGCCCCAAATGAAGGCCAGCTGGTAGGGTCTACTACAGGATTCCTATGAAAATGCCTGGAGCACTGATAAAGCACAATATAGACTGGCTCAACAGTATTGAAAACAAACAAAATATGAGGCTCACTACATTAATTCAATAGATTCTACATCCTCTGTCTCAAGAATAAGAAGTGCTATGCACTATCAGTTTTCAATTTTTTATCACTGTCTGAGGAAGGCATTCCCATTAATCCAAACTCTATATTTTCAGTGGCTTGACAGTTCCATGTCTCTAGCCAAATTTGCTACAAATTTTTCATGCCAAGACGAAATATGCACATGCCTTGAAAAGTCCTAACCCTGCTGAAAGACCCTCCAGCTATCTTTCAAGAAATGTCTTCCCCTCTAGAGAACTATAAGTATCTAGAAGTGAAACATCTTGCTGCATATGGTTTTATTTCCACTGCTTAATTGTTTGTATGATACTTCCTATTTCTAAATGCTTTTCTTAGCATCAATTTAGGTGCAGAATTACAGTGGCAAAAAAAAGTATAGCAATAATGTCACACAAGATTGGTTTGCGCTGGGTTTGGCATTCACCAGTTGGATACCTCACAAAGATTTCCTAAAATATATCAGAGTTTATTACCATTTCCAAGTAAGGTCAGACATTCCAGTTATAGTTATGTTGTCTTGTATAGATAACGTATACTACTTTCAAACCTTAAGGCAATGTCCAAAACTTCTGCTTCCATAGAAGACTGAGAGACATTCTATTCAAAATGAGATGCATTTTTTAATATGTCATCCCTAGATATTTCTTGGGTTCTCTCTGCTCCTAAATGGCTCAAAGATTTCTAATCACACTTCCTTTTGCAAAAATATAGCATATTAAAATATTTTCCTTCTGTGCAATATCGCACAGTTGTGCCTGAATATTTATGTATTTACAACTGAGAATCTTCCCAATTGTAAGAAGCACCTCACAATTAGTAAGAAAAAAAAATAGTTTTGAGAGTTGTCAGTTAGGCACAACGGATTACCAGCTTTTCACAGTTTTCATAAATCCGTCTCATACTTTCGAGACCATAGAAAGAATACACTAAATAATTAAGGGCAGCAAGAATCTAGTACTTAAACTATTGTAAAAAAGCTTTGGTACTGTGCAAACGTCGGCCATTATTTCTCAAGTAGCAGTAACTTGGTGCCTACTAATATGAGGCAAATGGCTTAACTGCTCTTTCACCATCACAACAGGAATTGCTAGTGTCCCCTACATCTGCGGAAAGTTCCGTTTGAAAAATGCAAGACCAACTGGTAGTTGAGGGAAACTGCTAGGGGAGGGAGGGGCATATCTCATCAACAAGGATACCTGCATGATCAATGTTTATATACCTAACCCTGAAATGTACCCCCCATCTTTATAATAAAAATTTTTTAAAAAAGAAAAGAAAAATGCAGTACTTGAGGGAGTTGCAAAATTTTTATGGCCTCATTATTTAGTCTAAATACAGGAAATAGTAACCATGTTTGGTAGAATCAACCATTGAGTCAAAGGCATTTAATAAGAAGGTGAATGAAGAGAGCATATTCAATCCTTTTTACCTTTATGCTAATTGTAATTATACAGATTTTAAAACTATGCAATATAAAACATATCGGTAGGGTCTTACAATATGCATAGTTTCAAAGTACATGGATTCTCCACACAAACTTTTAAATCATCGAGAATCACTTAATCCCAGAGTTGGTAAGGCCAGAAATTGTTACCTGTGTTCATGCTTTTGGGACATGGCTTTAACAGTAAACAGAAATATTTACCCAGCACTAATAAACTTAGTGTTGAATTGTTCAATATCTTCAATAAATCATTACTCACATGTACAGTGTGGATCCCCTTTCTGTAATAATCATTACCCGTGGTTTATGGTCAATAAGACCTTCTATGTTCTATCTCCATAGTAAATAGAAACCATTTTCCAACAACAAGTAAGTTATCCCTTAGATACATAAGTACTCAGAAGCATGAATGGTGATCTTGACGGAAAACCAAAGTGTTAATTTGGTTTGATCAAAATTCTCAGTTATCCAGGCATTTCACTACTATTCCCCAAAGTTTTCACAAATACCTAAATTGATCATAGATTATGATTTTATATCAGCAGAAAGAGAGAGTTAATTGCTGTTTTTTTAAAAAAAGACTCAAGCCAGGCTCGGTGGCTCAGCCTGTAATCCCGTGCCTTTGGGAGGCTGAGGTGAGTGAATTGACTGAGCCCGCGGGTTCGAGACCCGCCTGGGCAGGCAAGACCTCATCTCTACAATAAAATCAAAAAATTAGCTGGGCGTGGTAGCGCGCGCCTGTAATTCTGGCTACTCGGAAGGCTGAGGCGGAAGGATCGCCGGAGCCCAGCAGGTTGAGGCTGCGGTGGCCGGGAGCGGCCACTGCACTCCAATCTGGGCGACAGAGTGAGACTCCAACTCAAAAAAAAAAGACTCTTTGGAATTTTAAGACATTCTTTTACTTCTGCTTCCTCTCTCCCTCATAATGTTCAACCCAGTCTTTGTTTACGCCCATTTAGACACTTTTCACTTTATTGGGAGCCCAGGTTGAATTGCATAGCAGTCAGAACAAAAGTCTAAGAGGTTTTCTTATACAAAGAATTCAGATTTGGTATGGAATGAGAAAGCCCGAGGCCAACCTGAAATCCTGTAGAATGGAGCCATTAAATCCATTACCCAAGCTTGCATTTTTTGTAGGTAAAAAAATACTTCCAGTTCCAAATTTGCAAAAGCTGAAGACTGTGGCAAGAATCTTGCCTCTTCCTGCTGAAAGCAACTCTACATTGCTGTAAAATTGAATTCTAATTGAAGCTCTAAGAACTACTGCAAGTCTTTGGTTATGATAGAAAATGATTGCAGTCAACTAAGGAGTTAGTTTACTTTTCCCCAAAACCAAAAAAATCAAGTATTTGCCCAAAGAGTTAACTAAAGAATCTAGATAAAATAATTTTTTTCCCAGAGATTATATTTTTTAATGTAAATCAAAACATTTATTTTATTTTATTCATTTATTTTTCGTAAGTGACCAGTGGGTTTATCTGATTCAAGGATGCATTTGTCAAGATCTTCAAAGGAACTTACATTAATTTTTTTATAGGCATAAAGAAAATGGCAGCAAGCCCTGTGAATCCTGCTGGGCTGATGCAGTGGATTCTCACAATGTTTTCTTTATGTCACAAATAAAAATGTAGCATTCTTAATATTTTAAAAAGCTATGTTGTTGTCTATGAAGTAATATCCTACAGATTCTAAATTGAAAGTTTGTGAATTTGCTAGAGTATTTTTCATATCCTATGTACAAATATAATTTAGGAAAGAGTGAACAGAAAAAGAAAAATAAGGAAGAAAGAGAAGAATGGAAGAAGAGAGGGGAGATATCCCACAGAGAGTGCTTTCACCTGGAAAGTATAGCCAGTCAGTATAGCTGGGCAGTAATAATGTGATATTGTTCTCTGGGTATAGAATTTTGTTTGAAAATCCATCCTAGAACTTGTCTCAGAGGCCTCAAGACCTCAGTGAACATCACAAAATAACACAAACGGATGTTCTTTGCAAATGCATCAATGTGCTTGATTTAGGGTGGTTCTGTAAGGGTCCATAGCACAGGCCTCAAGGATTCATAAATCCCTTGAAATTGCATAGAAACATTTTGCATCTAACCATATGTACTTTTTTTTTTTTTTTTGGAGAGTCACTAGCTTTCACCAAACTCACTAGAGTATTCCAAGATCATTGCCTCCAGAAAATAGGCTAAAACCACAGCTTTAGGTCATTACTAATTATTTTATATAATTTTCTTTTCTAGAAACAAAGGCAATATGTGTGTGTGTGTGAGAGAGGGAGAGAGAGAGAGAGATCGAGAGAGATAGAGAATGTGTGTGATCTGACAGAAAGACTTAATGTTAACATATCTTGGCAAGTTTAATTTACACTAAGTATGATATTTTTAGGCATAGTCTGATTTCTGTATCTCCCATAACTAAGAAATTCAAAACTACTTTTATTTTTAGGCCATAAAGGCTTTTGTTATACATGGAACAAATTTCCATGTATTACCACTGAAGGAAATGGGAGAAAATTTGGAAGCATAGATATATATACGTTATTTATGAAAAAGATCGTACTTTGCTGCATTTTAGCACTGAATTTGACTAGAGATGTATGCATGTATATATGTGTATATTCAGCTCTGGATTAATTTATTTGTTATCATCTTAATTGGTAATTAGTTTCATTCCAAACATAGGAAATCATCATCCTGAAAACCGTTCTGTATTTCTAGAGGTTATAACATTTGGATACATTGACAAATATATTGGCAGGGAATAAGCTGACAGTTTATTACTCTTAAACCAATCAGCCTATGCAAATTGATCCCTTCACCTATGTATGCTCTCAAAGGGAGGGAAGATTTCCAGTCACCTTGCCTGCTGTCCTGTAGACTCTAGATCACTGGAGCACTCTAGAAGGTCCATTCTAGGACTTCTTCCTTCATGAGAACACTGAATGGATCGCACTTGGTCTGTGAACTGAAGTGAAGATTCCACTGACATCCAGGCTCAAGAGTCAGAATTTGGCAAATTCTAGGATATCTAAGAAGATCCTAAAATGTATCTAAATATATTATTTGCTATAAAACAGCAGGTATAAAGTATTGATCCTTAATATGAAGTCAATGATAAGAGCACTCAATAAAGCAAAGGAAAATTTAAACAACATAGTCCTTTGGGAAACACCTCTTAAAATAACCTTAAATGATGGAAAAGAGGCTCTCTTTTCCAGAGCATATTAAAAAACAAATTCCTACGGGGCAGATATTTCTATGACACCAAGTTCTCCTCCAAAAGAGGTATACTGTGTTAACATTTCAAATTAGTCCTTCATCTTTAAAGCACCTTTCAACAGCAATTTATTTACTTTTTATAATCAGTAGCAATAGGGTAAATGTCTTCTTCACAGACATGTAAACAGAGCTTTAAAGAGACCTGTGGTCTAAGTCACTCAGGGTCAAAACAGGAGCAAGGCTTTTCACTTCCCTTTCTTTGGATGTAAAGGAGTAATACTTAAAACCTTCTCATCCACAGAAAACTAATGAGTCCCCAGGTCACTTCTCTCTTCCAGTTCCCTCTGGGGAACAAAAAGAAATTTTAGCACCAAGATCATCATTTTCTTTGACACGTTTTAAGTGTAGATTTTAAAAAGAACCCATTTTTGTGTAACTGGCATTTTGGATCGTTCCTTTAAGATGAAAGTCAAACCATGAAAAACATTGATTTAGAAAAAGCTAAAGCCCTAGGACACTAAAGTATTTATACATTAAAAGAAACACAGGTCACATAAGTCAAAAAATATCTCTTACTAATAGAGCAAGAAACCAAATCCTAAACTATTATTTGTCACTGGGAAGCAGTTTCTTGATATAAGATAAAAAGCATAGCAAAAGAAGTAAAGGAAAGAACTCAGATGTCCAAGAGGTTTTTTCTTTTTTTAGTTCATATTTACAGAAGTGCACCAAAACCAAATTTTTAAAAAAATAACTGCTTTATGGACCCTATAAGACCCGCTCATTTTTATGGAACTGTTCAATTCCTTAACTATTCTGAGGAAGTAGGGTGAGCAAATTCAGTGTGACACCAAACTGAACAAAAGGAAGTTATTCAATGAAAAATGACACCTGAAATGTCACTTGAAAATGAATTTCATTTCTTTCATGAATATATTTGATTTTAATACTTCTCTTTAACATTAGATTGAACCATACATAGAGTGAGCAATATTAGAGCAATTTTTAACCTAAAACAGCAATGTCTTATGGCTCAGCATAAACAGTTTAATACTTTAGGAAAGATCTGTGAAAACCCTTAATTCAGCTGAATCCAGCAAATGTTTACTGAACATATATCACATGCCTGGCTCCTTGCTCTGTAGTGAAGGATGCAGTAATGGCAGATGGCAGATGCCTTGCCTCCTGAGTAGTTGATTCTGACTGTTGTGCTGTTAAAAATCAATAATCAAGCTGATAATCTATGATCAAAAACAGATCCATAGTTCAGTCACTAATTGATTCAATAAGTTAAAATATGGCCCCAGCTAATTTTTGTAGTCTTTAATAAAAAGAAACAGGCTTCTTTTTTTTTTTTCTACCTCAGTGATAACTTTAAGGCGGTGGCATTTTTTTTTTCAACTTTTCATTTTTCATGTAGAAAACTGAACCACTGGATAGATAAGAAATTTGCCTTCAGATTACGTTCAGCTTCCAATCTCTTGGCTGCTGGTCCAGTGCTTTATCTATTGACCAATCCCTTTCATTTCCCTGCCCCACCCCCCCA
>NW_007079752.1:300773-317089 GCF_000164805.1 Carlito syrichta | reverse complement strand
CAGGCCCTTCCCGGTAAAGTTTAGAAATCAGTGCCTTAGCTGACCCCAGCATCTTGGGAATTGTGGGAAGAGGGCAAAGTAAAAAAAAAACTCTCTGGTGAGAAAATTCTGCTAAAGCGTTTTCCGTAAATTTTTGCTCAGTATTTTATTCCTTCATATGTTATCTCCCCCGTGCTCAGTAATTTTAGTTTGTGCTTTTTGTTTCTCTTTTTGTTTCTTTGGTTTGCTGGCTTTGTGTTCTTTTCTCTTTTTTTCCTTTTCTTTTCCTTTTTTAATGCAGGAATCGGCCAAGGTGTTCCAGTGGTGGCGCTCATTGTGGAAGGAGGACCCAATGTGATCTCAATTGTTCTGGAGTACCTTCGAGACACCCCTCCTGTGCCAGTGGTTGTCTGTGATGGGAGTGGACGGGCATCCGACATCTTGGCATTTGGGCATAAATATTCAGAAGAAGGCGGGTAGGTAATTTGCAAGACCCCATGGTAGACCCTTGGTACAAAGCCTTTGTTCAAAGCTTGGGGAAAAAAAATTAGTCAATCATGTTTTTAGTAGCTCAACAAGACCTCAGATGAGAACCAACTATGAACGAATTGTCTATAAGTAGCTTCTTAAACCAATCAATTATTTCCATACATGCAATTTGTGGGGTGAGGAAGCCCCAAAGGAGATATGGGATATTTTATTCATGCCTTTTATAAAAACACAATAAGTATCTACTGAGTGTCATGCACTATGATGAATATTGAGATGTAAATAAAGAATAACATACAATTAAAATTGCCACCCTCAAGGTTCTCTTAGTAAGTAGACAAGTATTCTAAGAAAAGGCGTTGGGCCTCAGCTTAACATTGTAAACCCTGGCTGTGATTTTAAGCCTAAAACTTTTAAACCAAAAAATAATTTTTTTAATAAAAATCTTCAAGTCAGAGTTCACTTACTGGCAAGTTTAATTAAATTACCATTTTATTCTTCTTTGATAGTAAATATTGGTTCATTTTATAGCTAAGGACCTAATCAGAGAATATGTGCCCCAAATCCTCCATGTATATCAACCAGAGTTCAGGATTCTTAACTGTGTTTTGTTGTCACTAAAAATTTAACCATAGTTCTCATTTATTTAAATATTAGCATTTTTTTCTTTTTCTCAGAAATAAACTACAAAATTTATACAGTTTTTAGCTTTGGCTTGTTTGTTGCTTCCTAGTGTTTGCAAATTACTTTATCATGTTTCTATAAAGTAAGTATAAGTTTGCATTCAGAATGCATGTTTCTTTTTCAGAAAACGAATGGAAAAGTAAACTATTTCACTTCCGCATTTCAGGTTTCCTAGGTCTATACATAATGAAAGCCAGGACCTAGGACCTATTACTTATCATGATCTTGGATTGTCTACCTTGAAAATGTTTAAATCTTTGATAAGATTACCTTTCCTAATTCTGTTTTTATATGTAAGGAAGTTTGTACATTTTAGAGCTAGGTGGGACCCTAGATTATTTAAATTAAATGCTTTGCCAGGCCACACAACTCAATATCTCAGGCCAAGATTCTTTCTGGTATATCATAAAAGTTTACCGAAATGTGTTTGTGGTATGTGCTTTGGTGTTTCTCACATAGTGCTTCAATGATACTGTATCTTAAATAGTTTAAAACAATTAAATTGCCTTCACTTCTTCTTTGCATTATAACTTTTTATTCATTTTATTATTCTGTACAGCAGGGGACCCAAAAAACCCAGAATTTATTAAAAACTGTATATATTCTTATATGTTTAAACCTCAGTCACCTTCAAAGTATTCTCTGAAGCAATATACCTATCGGGATGCTTTTTTCACTGCTCAAAACAGTTTTTGAACTCAATTTTGATATTTTTTAGTGCTTCTGCCATTTTTTGTTTCACCTCTTTCATAATGGCAAAACATTTCTCTTTGAGGACTTTTTTGATCCAGGAAAACAACAACAAAAATGTCATTTGGGGCAAGATCAGGTGAATAGGAAGGGTGGGGCTAAGGGGTCATGCCGTTCTTTGGTCAAAAACTGCCGAACACTCAGCGCAGCATGAGCAGGTGCGCTTGTAAATCGCCCATCATGAAACGGGCAAACGCATTGACAGAATCTACACACACACACACACAAAAAATTCACTGAAGCCAGTGCATCCTCTAACAACAGCGCTAGTCAATACACTGATGCCAATGGGTTCCTAGGACACCTACCTAGTAGGAAAGCCTGTACTACAAAGGGTCTACTCTCCAGAAGATAATTTCAGGGGTTTTGTGGTTCCTCCCTCGTATATTCCAAAAATATAAGAATCAGTGCATTTCTGGTTGTAAACCAGTGTCTAAGCTAATCAATCCTATATCACGTTGATTCTTTTGCTTCTCCTACCAGGACCATTATTTCCCAAAATTAAGGATCAAAAATATCATGCTCTTTAAGCTTTAACTGACAGTTTTAGTTCTAGTTATTTTACAGTCAAATTGTGCTAAAGCATAACCTATATGGGCTCTATACAAATTACAAAAATGTGAAGTTAACTTCACGTAACACACATAACCAGTGTGGAGATAAATAATTAAGTAAACTTTTATATCTTGGGATTTAAAGCTTAAAATTTTTAAGAAATAGTTAGAAGTAGCTATTTAGAAAATAGAAGTCTAAAGAGAAGCTTTATGTGCATATATGTATATGCAAACATATGTATGTATGCAGTGTTATGATAAAAAGTATGTCCTTGCTCTAGGAAAGCTACTATAAATTTATTTTGATAAAATAGAGCCAGAAAGTTTCTGTGTGCCATCTGAATAACTTCAAGGATCAATCATGTTTATCTTGATAAGAAGTTATCTAGACACATATGTGCAGCCAATTTAAAAAATCATTTCCAAAGAACATTATTTTGCAGTAGTATGCTTTCTTTATAATAAAAAAAAATCAGACCACCTAGAGTTTATTCACCAGGAAGGATTTCTTCTCTGATTTCCAACAAAATCCAACAGAGTTGCACATATTTTACTACAAATAAATATAAATCATAACTATGTGCTCACAAACCTATAGAAAGTGTGCCATTGTACACATTAAATTAGATATAGAAAACATTGGCCGGGTTCAGTGGCTCAGTTTGTAATCCCGCGCTTTGGAAGGCCAAGGTGAGTGGATTGCCTGAGCCCGCAGGTTCGAGACCCGCCTGGGCAATTTGGCGAGACCTCATTTCTACAATAAATCAAAAAATTTAGCCGGATGTGGTGGCATGTTCCTGTAGTTCCAACTACTTGAAAGGCTGAGTGGAAGGATTGCCGGAGCCCAGCAGGTCGAGGCTGCGGTGGCCAGGAGCATGTCACTGCATTCCAGTCTGGGTGACAGAGTGAGACTTCAACTCAAAAAAATAAAAAAGAAAACATACGCACCTTATTTGTGAAACTTTTACTGAACCGGTATCTTTTCAATCACTTTGGTAACTTGAATATGATTTTTAAATGTTTAAGTTCATTTATAGACTCTTAAAAAATGCAGACCCCAGTATCATAATTAGGTATGTTTAACTATGTAGTATTTTGTTTTATAATCTTAATGAAGTGAAAAATAAATTCACACCTTACATTTTAACCTTTGTAAACTTTATATTTTGTATTTGAATTCACTTCTAAGAATGTGAATTTGAACCTCATCAACAAGGGTACCTGCATGATCAATGTTTATATACCTAATCCTGAATTGTACCCCACATCTTTATAACAAATAAATTAATAAATTTTAAAAATGTGAATTTGAAAGGGAATCACTTTGGAAGTAAGTTACAACTGACAAAACTGGTTAGCTTTTGTAGATGATATTACTGTAGATGAGATAGAAAAACACATACTGTATCTATCTCAATGCAAATATGTTTAGATAAACTAAGGGATGGTTGCAATTAAATTCTTGTTTTGGTCTTTTTCTCCTCATCTCTGCTCTGTGGCATATACTACCTGAAAGAAAGGATCAAATTCCATTTTTTCCTCATTGTCCTCATGGATTTTCTATTCCTTATTTGTCAAAGTTTAGAATGAGTTACTAATCATGTTCTCTAATTAATTTCATTGCTTTGGAAATATTATCAAATTTTATTTCTGAATCATGAATGACCAAATGTGACAAGCATAAGGGGATTAATACTACTAAGAGATCTTTAGACTGAATTACTTATTTTTTAAAATATTTTTTATTTTTAATTTTTAAAAATATATTTACTTATTTTAAAGATGTAGGGTACAATTCAGGATTAGGTATACAAGTGGTCATCGTACAGGTAGAGTTTGGGCCTACCTTTGGGCCTATGTTTTTAAATACTAGGGTTCTATTTTTTGCTGTGTTTGAGAAATATGAACAGTATTACCCATAGTTGGGAATCCCTTTCAGGCTTTAGGCTCCTATTACTGAAATCAGATATTCTTTTGCCTAATAATTGTCAACCTAAGTGTCAGATTGCAGAGAAATGTTGCCCACCTCCTCACGTATGAATCAGTGAGCAAATACTTCACTGATGAAAAGTGTCAGTGTGAGAAAGACATCTGAACACATGTATGTTCTAAGATAATGCCTCTCACTCATTCAAATTTTATTACCATTGCTTATGTATATCTTGGCATCTTTGCCCCAAAAATAATCATCTGTATTTACCAGTTTTAGATACCCTAGGACAAGAAGCAGAACTTTCTGGTGGCAGGAAAGCTTTAAAGTTTGTTAATAGTCTGTTCATAACTTTAGGGAATTATCAATGGGACAAGCACCAAAAGACTATTCACATTCATATGTGCCACTGGAATTTGTCTTAGATATTGTGAAGAACAAATGAACAATGACTTGCTCTTAGGAGTAGGATAATAGATCATATACTTCAAATAAAAATTTGACTTTCTTGTTTAAAGTTAGCTTAATAAGGGTCCCTACATATTTGGATTAGCTGAGGGAAAAGCTTAAATGGTATACCAGCTGGCAATGAAAATGGAAAAACATGTTGCATGGTTTCTAATTATATAACTATATATTCCTAGCAGAGATGTGGCAGAAGTTTGTTTCTCTGCAGATACACATCAGAATGACCAAAGATAGAAGAAAGTCACCAGATGTTTTAGAAACCTGAATGTAGTATAGACTCCCTAGGGCATATGATTCTGTGCAGTGGTCACTAATGTTTTCTCCTGCTGCTCCAGAAATTTCCATCTAAAGCTAAAGGATGCCAAAGCCCTATCATTTGTCTCTATATGATCTGCTGAAAAAAAGTAATTGATCTTGATGGTTTGTGTTCCAGCATGATTTAGATATAATTGAAATGTCAAGTGAGAAAGAAGGAAACATATCAAGCATGCTGACTTCAATTGTCCATTATAGTACTTGTTAAGTTCATCTTACCTTGTCTCTTTTCTAGAATTTTCTATAAGAAATCATATCAAAACTTGATTTTTGGAGGGTAACTTTCTCAGAAGGAAAATAAGAAACCTTGGAAACATCTTGTATGGACAAAGAATATGATAGTTTCATTTATAAAAAGTGTCATTTTTGTAAACTTTTTTTCCCAGCTAACATTTATTGAGTGGCTACTATATGCATGGAATGTTGGAAGATGGATAAAACATGGCCCTCCTGTCAAAAACTTAATTATGGAGATTAAAACATAGACATAAGTAGAGGTAACTAGAGTCATGAGTGCTTTGATAAAAGCATACAATGTCACAAGAGCACAGAGAATAAAACAATTGAGTGGGAAATTTCTCATGAGAATCCTTCCAATGGAACACTCTATGTTAATTATTCACAAAATGGCAATATAATAAATCTATATCTCCATTTCCCCTTTTTCACGAAAAACTGGCTCTAAACTGAAGGTCAGCCTGGATAACTGAGAAAAACACTAGTATTTGACCCTCTCTTGTATAACTCAACTCATAAAAAGAACCAATCCGAATACTATGAAAGAAATTGGGCAAAGGGGGAAAATTCCTTGAAACACAGTGGTGGTCTTTTGTGTGTATGTTTGTATGTGTATGTATATGCTATGACATTTATATATATTCCAATTCAATAAAATTATTTTAATTGATAAATTAATTTAACAAAATTACTATAATTGTACGTAAGTATATATTAACACCTGTAATTATGTGTGTATATACCAGGGTGCCAAAAAAATGTATACACATTTTAAGGGATATTATCTATGTATTACTTTTCAAAGTTGAATTGAATTATAGTAACCATGTGTAACTGCAGTAGTCAAATATGACTTGTATTCATCCTTTGTTATTGGTATACACTGAGCATTACAATTTTACTACAGTTTTTTCCTTTTTTTTTTTTTTGAGTTGGAGTCTCACCCTGTTGCCCAGGCTGGAGTGTGCAGTGGCACACTCACAGCCACCCCAGCATCGTCGGCCTTCTGGGCACTGGCGATCCTTCCGCCTCAGCTTTCCAAGTAGGTGGAACTAAAAGCACGCTACCATGCCCGGCTAATTTTTTACTTGTTGTAGAGACATGGTCTTGCCAAGTTGCCTGGGCTGTCTTGAACCTGTGGGCTCAGGCAATCCACTCACCTCGGCCTCCCAAAGTGCTGGGATTACAGGCTGAGTCACCGAGCCCAGCCAGTTTTTTCCTTTCTTAAAATGTGTATGCATTTTTTGGCACCCTCTGTATATATGTTTAAAATTTAAGTGAAGACAAAGATAGAACTGATAACACGACTTCAAATCAATCAATCACTGGATATTTTTGAAAGCTTGTTTTAGGCGCCAAGGGTGCTATGAAAAAAAGTATAACTTTCCTCAAGAGGCGCATATGTAATCTCATTTGAACTGATATAATAAGAAGTAATTTTCAATTGAATGTTAGTTATTGGGTTCTGAGAAGGCAGAAAGAGGCTTAAGGTTGGAGTCAATGGAGAATGCTTCAGGGGGAGAGCATCACTGCAATTTTTGCCTCTGTGGAATAGATAAAGATCTAGATATATAGCTACCTGTGTCATTGTATCCAAGCTGCACAAGGTTAGAATAACTCCACTTACTTAGGGAAGTGCAAAATAAAACAATTTTGGGGGTCTTACAATTTGCTGTTTGATTCCTCATGCCGTATCAACATGGGGAGAATAAAGCATTGACTTTTTAAAAAATTATGTGGAGTTCAGGGGAAAAAAGCATGAAGGGGGAAACTTTCATTGATCTAAACTGACCAGTTAGTTTCCTACATTTATTACATTTGCTTTAGATTTGCTCAACTCCAAGCTCTTTGGGAAAGAGTGTCCTTGAATATGAAGAATGAGCGTCAGAAAAAACATAAGTGGGTAATCCATTATAATAGAGAAATTCCTGTTAGAGAAGAGTACATCTACAACTTTTAGAAAACTCATCAACGCCAAGTGACTATTTCAAAGCTGTCAATTACATTCCTCTGAAATTAATTAATTAATTAATTCCTCTGAATTAATTAGCTAAATCTTGGCTACTTATTTTACCAAAAAAAATTTTTTTAATATGCACGTGGTTATCAAACTTCAGCATGTCTGAGAAGCACATGGAGAGCTTTTGAAGATACAAATAACCCTAAAATATCCTGATTTGAGGTGCGTGGGTTGGGACCCAAGAAACTGTATTTGAAATGTAAACCCCAGGTGATTCCAGTGAGAGTGGTCCGTGGATTGCCTTACTTATGATGTTCTAATGTTTTCAACAATCACTTTTTTATTTGCTTATTTTTTAAAAAATAAACTTTAGTATTTTATTTATTTATTTGTTTATTTATTATTTTAAAGTCATGGGGGCACAAGTCAGGGTTAGGTATACAATTGTTCATATGCAGGTACCCTTGTTGATAAGGTATGCCCCCCGCCCCCCGCTCCCCTGGCAGGTTCCCCCTACTGCCAATCCCTTTCTTGTAATAACTTCGTTCGTTTCTGTGCTTCACATGCATTCTCCTCACAAGTCACTGTATTGTTACCACAAGTACTTTGTACCCTCTGCCAAATGCTGTCTTTGGAATCCAGTTGACTTGAAAAGTGTATTTAGCATCATTCATCTCATTTCTTTCTTTACCACAGCTATGCTTGGTTCTAACTATCTGTCAGACTTGAACATTCTTCCCTGAAAAGCAAGCTATGTCATAAAAATACTCATTTTGACAGGACTGACAGACTTTTCTGTTAGTATTTTTGTTTACATGGATTTCTTAAGGACTTTCAGTTCACTTATCTCCTTATTTCTTTCACGAATTATCTTCTGACTAGCTCAAAAATATATATGACCAATTTAAAAAGAGAAGGATAAAAAAGAAGATGAGAAAAGCAAAAATAAGTAGAAGTGAATTGACGAGCATTGGAAGTCCAACAGCATTAGCATTAGCATTAGCTAATAGCATTAGCAGGTTCCTACCCCACTTTCCTTTGGCTTTACAGTTGAAATGGACAACCATTAAAGGGTTCCAACCTCCCACTTGCCTTGACTGATTTTTACTCTTTTAAGTCCCTAAACTCTTTTTTAAATGAAATCCCAGGTAGAAGTGTGATATGAAAAACAGACAAGACCCACGTTTACTCTGTTGAAACCAGGGTAGAAGGGTCTAGGCAAGTGGTTCTCAAACTCTATCTTGTATCAGAATCCCCAGGCTTGTTCAACAAGCAGCTAGACAGAAGGAATGAATTCAGGACATCTATTGTACATCATGAAGACTGTGGTTAATAGCAGTATCTTGTGTACTTGAAAATTGCTCACAGTATATTTTAAGCTTCCTCATCACACACAAAAAAGATAAGTGTATGAGTTAGCACTTATGTTAATTAGCTTGAGCTAGTCATTCCACAGTGTATACACATATTAGAATATCATGTTGTATATCACAAATGTATACAATTTTTATTTGTCAATTAAATATAAATTTTTAAAAATAAGAGGAAATAAGTCCAACAACACACAATTGCTGGCTCTGCCCTCCCCCCATCTTCTAATTTAGTAAATCTTGATCGGGTAATTTCCATTTCAAAGAGTACCCAGTATTCCAGGAGCTTCTTTGTAAAACCCTGTTGAAGATTACTAATCCACAGGTCAAGTCCATGTTCCTTTGCTTGTAGTTGAGACCCTCTGCATTCTGGCCCCAGCTTCTCTCCACTGTCATCTCTCATTCAGTGAACCTCCATTCACTCCACAACCCAGTGAACTGTGCACCCCACTATTCTCCAAACACATCATGCTGCCACAGGCCTCTCTGCCTTCCCATGAGATGAACAAATGCATTTCTTTACCCTCTTAATTTCTAGTAAATTTTTCTCTGATGTTCCACAGCCTTGTCTTTCTCATGAAAAGATGTAGTAAGGGCTTTGAAATCCACAAATTTATCTGAGTGAGGTGCAGATAATAAAATGTCCAGATATTTAATTTCTTTCCTTTAGAGGAAATGAATTTTGCATCAACCTGGCTGACATTAGAATCCACAGCTCCTAGGAATATAGTGGATTAACATCTTGCCCAGTGGTATCATTGATAATAATAATGTTTGGGATGCTCTTAATGGATTTTCCCCAGATTCTTCATGCAATTCTCAGATTTTGATTGTGAACCACGGGATTTATGAAAACAATATATGGCAGTGACCACCTGCTATAAAAGCTTCTTCAACCAGGGAAATACTAAAAATGCCTTAAAGTAGGATTTCAGGGATAATTCAAGTATGTATTATTTTTGTCTCAAGAAGTCTCCATTAAATTTTAATAAAGTCTTTTTTATTGTCCTAATTGTTAGACAACTGTCTTACATTTGATATACATGTTTATTATTTTTTCATGGAATATTCAATGCAAAGCAAGGATCCATTCATGAATTTAGAGAATCCATTCCTCTAAATTCGTGGGAACCATTTTCAATGTCTTAGAGACAAACCTAAAATTTGGAGTTGTTTAATCCTATGATCTCCGGTTTTTACCATTTGATACTATATTTGAGATTGTATTATCACTAGTGCAGAGATAACAAATACAGTTGACCTCTGAACAACACAGCAGTTAGGGAACCAACTCCCAAACAGTCAAAAATTCACATATAACATTTAACTCCCCCAAAACTGAACTACTAATAGCCTACTGTTGACCAGAAGCCTTGCTGATAACATAAACAGTCAATTAGCATACATTTTGCATATTATATACTGCATTTTTACAATGAAGTAAGCTAGAGGAAAGAAAATGTTAATTTGAAAAATCATAAAAAAGAGAACATAAATTTACTATTCTATCCAGGTTTGGTGGCTCAGCCTGAAATCCCAGCACTTTGGGAGGATGAGGCAAATGAATTGCCTGAGCCTGCGGGTTCAAGACTAGCCCAGGCAACTTGGCAAGACCTCATCTCTACAATAAAAAAAAAAAATTAACCGGGCATGGTAGCATGTGTCTGGAGTTCTGGCTACTTGGAAGGATGAAGCAGAAGGATGACCAGAGCCCAGCAGATCGACACCGGGGTGGCCGTGTGCCATGGTGCTCCAGCCTGGGCAACAGAGTGAGACTCCAATTCAAAAAAAAAATTTACTATTTCTTGAGTGGAAGTGGGTCATTATAAAGGTCTTCATCCTTGTCGTCTTCATGTTGAGTAGGCTGAGGAGGAAAAGGAGGAGGAAGGATTGGTCTTGCCATCTCAAGAATAACAGATGCAGAAAAAAATATGGATATAAGCAGACCGCACTGTTCAAAACTGTGTTGTTCAAAGGGCAAATACAGCTTCATTTTTAGGGTCAACGCCAATCAATTGGCTTCTTAGAATGATGTATTGAAAATGATTCTGAGGTCACATCTGGGCTCAGAAGAAAGGGTACCGTGATAAATAAACAATGTCTGCCAAGGCAAAGAAGTTTACAGTCAACATGCCATGGATGCCTACTGAAATAAAGCCAAAATCTTAAAGATACCTCTATATCTATAAGACTACCAGCCTATTGTAAAGAAATGCATTGAATCATGAAACCAAAAAGATAAGTAGGAAACCTGCTGCCTAAAAGATACTCAGGACAAACAAACGAAATAGACAATTTTGTCTGTACAGTGAAGCACATCAGTGTTTAACCTATCTGATGATATGAGCCTTTCTATACTGCATTGGATATGAAGGACAAGAAGCTTTTACTGTAGAATACTGTTTGGATCTGGACTGAAGGACTAAGAAAGCTAAATTTCTAAGCTAAGAAGTTGTCTATAGATAATTTATAAGAAATAATTTTTTAAGACACTTAGAAACTACTCTATCACAGAATATGTAACAAAAAATAGAGAAAATTATATTTGCTCTAGCATCTCATAGAGTAGAACATGGGGTTAAAAGGAACACTTTGATAAATTGCTTTGAAAGAAAATTTAAATCTAAATTTAAGACTTAAATTTTATTTTCCACCTCTCCAGCAACATGCTCGAAATTTGAAATTAGTATTTTTTAAAGCTTCTACATGCAACAGCCAGATCTAAACATTTCATTTCATAAACTCTATGAGGTAGCTCTGATTATTATCCCCATTTTATAAATGAGAAACTTGAGAACAGAAAGATTAGGTAATTTTCTAAACATGTCATAGCTAGGGAGTGGTCTGCTCAGGCTGACTGGGACTGAAATCTGTGCTCTTAGCAGTTCCACCATATTGCCTCCTAGGAAGATGGGACCCAGTAACTATAAGCGGTTTATTTTGCTTGCCCTAGAGCTGAGTTTTTCCAGACATTAAAGGAGGTTGCACCAGCTTCCATCTTCTCTTTCTTCTCTCACATGCTGGTTAACTTCCCCTCTGAATAAGTGTTGGACCAACATGTAAGGCCTGTCAGTTGACGGAGTGCCAGTGTGGTAGCCTGCCCAGAGAGCCTGCACATTTCAATCTAGCTCTGATTCTGTCTTTTATATAGGGCCTAAAACAATAAAACTTTTTGACTATTCCTCTTGCCTGCCTATGGCAATCTTCAGTAATGGGATTGCACTTGGAATGAACCCAAAAGATGTGTTTTCCTTACAGTGTTGGCAGAAATCGACCTGACCTTGGGGCAGCCCCTATGTCCTTTGGCAACACTTCACTTTCCTCTTGTGCACATTCATAACCCAAGTCAAAGGGAAAACAGACATGACAGAGACACAGCCAGCGCTGATCAGAATTCCTCTCCCGAATGTCCTGCTTGTCCTTGCTGAAGGTAGAGACTTTGGCAGCTCTGCCTACCTTCAGAGCAGCACTGCCCATCAGAACTTTCTGTGGTGATAGAAATGTTCTATAGCTGTGCTGTCCAATCAGATAGTTCCTGGGCACTTGGATTGTTTTAATTTGAAGTTTTATTTTATTGTAATTAAGTGAAACTTAAATAGCCACATGTGGGTAATGGCTACCATGTTGAATAGCACAGTGCTAGCATTTCTGCAATTGGTTTCCACCAAACTTAGAAGCCTTGAATGTCAGATCGATCTCCAGTGTTGTCATTTCCCCCAAAATATTTATAATTATATTATTTTCTGCAACCAGCATTATGTATTCAGTCATTCAACAAATAATTTTTTAACAACTAATATGTTCCAGGCACTGACAAAAAAGGACCAGTGAACCAAATAGACAAAAATCCCTGTACTTGTGGAGTTTCTATTTTAGCAGAGTTAGATAGACAATATATAATAAACAATACATAAACACATTATATAGTATTTTAGAAATTATACACTGTGGAGTGGGAGCAGGGTAGGTAAGATAAGAGGGTGGTAGAAGAGCCTTTTGTCTTCATCACCTCGCTTAGCACTGATGGAAGGAGAGAAGAGAATATATAAGTAAGATGATGCACAGTCCATGCATCTACTGAGTTTACAGCCCAGTTAGGATTTTCTTAGATTGATCTGTCTGATGAAATGCTATATGTAAAATGCACAGCACAAAGCTTATCTTATGGAGGGTACTAAGCACCCCTCTTACTGCCCTAAATCCCACCACACCACCCACCTTCTGTTTCCTATGTGTATCTGTGACTTCTGTTTTACCATAGCTGGCTCAGAACCCTAAAGTGGAGAAAAGAAAGAAAGAGAGAAAATTTAACAAATATAAGTGATCAGAGTATGGAGAGCAGTGAATGAAATTTGTTGGAGAGCAGATGATACCATCCATGTGTATGCAGCTTTCTCCTATTATGGGCAGCTTCTCTAAGATTCTTCTAACTACCTCACACTGCTGTACGAAAACCTCAGGAAAAGCCCAGGTGAACACCTTTTCTAGAATAGATACTAAAGTAACATCAGAGCTACTATTTCTCACAGGCCTTATCTGAGAGAGGCCATTTGTATCTGGAGTTGATCCTCAATAAAATGTTGGACAAAGTAATCTACTAACTAGCCCATAATATCTCTTGGTTACTTTTCTGTGTTCCGCTTGAACTTCCCCAACTTTCTATCCTACAAGTATTTTTTGAAAAATATCAACATCAATCAGTTACAGTTAAGTGTGAATTTACCACGAATTATCACTAATCCTAGAAATTGCTTTTAGGGCTTCTAATGATTGGACAAAATATTTGCTTTTAATTAATGAAAAAGGAACTTTGGGCATAAAGTAGGTGGCACTCTGGGAAAGTAGTGAATCCTTGAAATCCCATTACAGAGTTTTCTCACACATAAGATACAAAACATCTTATATCAGGTATAAAACAGAAGAAATCTCCACGTGTATCTGTTATTTAAGTTAAGCCTGTATATTTAGGTTAGCATAATTCATTACCAGAAATTCTTTCTCCCTAATTCTCTTGTCTTCTAAGCCCAACTCTGTTGCTTACCAGCTATAATCTTAAGCAGGTCAGTTCACCTTTACAGACCTCAGGTTCTTCATCCATAAGATGATTGCTCTAAAGTTGTATTATTCCTTTATTCTGAATTTTAAATCCTCTAGCAGAATTTTCTTATTAGTACTCTCCCTAAAATACACAAAATTCAGAAATATCAAAATAAGAGATGAGAGTCAATTATGAATTCCTATCCTAACACCTATTTGACTTCAAAATGGCATAAAATTACCTGAATAAAGGTTTGGGAACAAAACAAACAAATCACCAGTTTGTTTCTGCATGATTTTAATGAATATGATCCAAGAGCTAATGGGCCTTCCTCATTGATACCCTAGCAAAGTGGTTTTGAATCATGGTCTTTTTCATCCCATTCATTCACCTTTTCATACACTTTCATAGAAATACCAGAATCTGTCTCCTTCATAGGGATGGTCTCCTCCAGCTAATTTGCCTGCCAGTTTCCTTGCTTCAGCTCTGAGCAAGGCATCATTTGGATTCCTTGCAGGTGTGAAAGACTCAAGCACACCTTGCAAGTGTGAAAGACCCAAGCTTACCCAAGTCCATCCCACCATGAGGACAAGGGAGCATGGGGAAGACCACCTGGTTACCCATCACAAAGCAGGCAGCTAATCATTCACTCAGTTACTCCACAAACATTCTTCTAGAGCTAACACTGAGCCAAGCACATTTAATAATAACAAAGAACTATCAATTATTTGGCACCTACTATGTACCATGAACAGTGCCAGGTGCTTTCTACACATGATCTGTTTTGTTTCCCCAAAATACATCAACGATAAAAGACATATACTACTTCCATTTAATAGATGAGGAGATGAAGCCTTAAGAGATTGAGTAACCTGTCTCACGTCCCTCACTAGTAAATAAAGGAACTGAATTCCAGCCAAAGGCACCATTGTCATAATATCTTCATTATGTCACTCCATCTTCTACAGCAGATTGTGAGACTGACCTTACCCCTTCCATGTATAACATGGAATTTGTTGGGGGAAAAAAATAGATGTATGTTATGTTGACTTTTATGTATTATAATTGCTTCTAGTAGTCAAAACCACCAAGATCTATGTGGGGGAAATGATCTTGATATCACTGAAACTCTTCTTTTTTTTTTTTTTTTTTTTGAGTAGGAGTTTCACTTTGTTGCCCAGACTGGAGTACAATGGAACGCTCACAGCCACCGCAGCCTCGACTTGCTGGGCTCAGGTGATCCTTCCACCTCAGCCTTCCAAGTAGCTGGAACCACAGGCATGCACCAGTATACCTGGCTAATATTTTTATTCATTATAGAGATGAGGTCTCGCCAAGTTGCCCAGGCTGGCCTCGAACCCATGGGCTCAGGCAATCCTCTGACCTCAGCCTCCCAAAGTGCTGGGATTATAGGCAAGAGCCACCACGCCAAGCCTACTATCACTAAAACTCTTAATACCTTCAAACAGATATTGAGTACTTTTATGGGCAAAACATTGGCCTAAGCATTATGGGGGAGACACAAGTTAATAAAAATCGATCGGTTCCCAACAAGAACTGCAAAGAAATCGAAAGAGGGATAAAGTCGTATACAGAAATAAAACCAAATACAGACTTTTGAACTGGGGGGCCAATTCATTTCTCAATACCCTGTGAGTTTAAAGAAAAAATACACAGAAACCAAAGATATTTCTTAGAGATGAATCTGATTTAAAGGATCAAGAAAATCGAATTGTTGAAGGATAAAACCTTATGCCACTTTTGCCAGTTTTCCAGATAGGCTTCAAGTCCATCCCATCATGAGGACAAAGGAGCATGGGGAAGATCACCTGGTTACCCATCACAAAGCAGGCAGCTAATCATTCACTCAGTTAATCCACAAACATTCTTCTAGAGCTAACATTGAGCCAAGCACTCTTCTAGGTCTTAAGGTATAGGCAGAACAAAAAAGCAATCATTGCTTCAACAAGTTCATAATCTACTGGAGGGAGACAAACATGTAAAAAAATAATTTCTATAAGACATGATCATTATAGTAATACATATTTAGCCACCAAGGGAGTGGTTATCAGAGGCTTTCACATAGGAGATAGAGTTTGAGCTGAGTTTTAATGATGAATTTCGAGTGATGAGTTCAGTGATGATTCCACCAAGTAGTAGATAAAGCAAGTTCAAGGGTATAGAGGCATGCAAGAGTCTGGCGGGCTTAGGACCTACATTGTTTATGGGATATATGTGAGCCTAGCTGAGGAGAGAATCGATGGACACTCCTTAAATGCCATATGCAAGTTAAGATATTACCTTGCAGTCGGGTTCGGTGGCTCAGCCTGTAATCCTGCGCTTTGGGAGGCTGAGGTTAGTTAATTGCCTGAGCCCGCGGGTTCAAGACCCACCTGGGGAACTTGGCAAGACCTCATCTCTACAATAAATCAAAAAACTAGCCGGGCATGGTAGTATGTGCCTGTAGTTCCAGCTACTTGGAAGACTGAGGCGGAAGGATCACCAGAGCCCAGCAGGTGGAGGTTGCAGTGGCTGGGAGCAG
>NW_007079752.1:298200-300753 GCF_000164805.1 Carlito syrichta | reverse complement strand
CAGCCACTGCACTCCAGTCTGGGTGACAGAGTGAGACTCCAACTAAAAAAAAAAATGATGTTACCTTGCTAGTGATGGGAAACTATTGCAGGGTTTTATGAAAGGTGCAACAGAACCATGTTTGCTTTGTAGAAAAACCATCCAATCAACACTGTGGGGAATGGACTAGAGGAAAAAAAAGTTAGCATCTAAGTAAGAGATGAGGAGGACACAAACCAAGGCAGATAGAGAATAAGGTAAACTGAACCAATATTTTATTTTATTTATCTCTCAAATGCCACCTCCTCAGAGAAGCCCTCTCTGACCACCTTATCTCAAATAGCCCCTCCATCATTCCCTATCCACCTTGCCCTGTGCTGTTTTTCTTTTCTTTTTCTTTCTTTTTTTTTAGTTCAGTAGCCTTAGGGGGCACAAATAGTTTTTGGTTACATGGTTACATTGTATAGTGATGAAGAAGTCTGGGCTTTAATTGTACCCACCATCCCCTGGAAGAATATTTTAGAAAGTCAAAATTCTGTAATATCTGGTTTCTAGCAGTAGTTGGCAAAGTCAACAGGTACTGCTGTTGCTTTATGTCTCCAAACAAACCCCAAAGTGAAATGAAGGCACCCGGAAAAAGAATCCTGTTTGGGTTGGCGACTTAAACTGGATCTTAAAGGCTGACTCACCATACACACATTTTACTGAAGATGTACCTTACATACAGTATTTAACAGGGACATATGATGATGGTATCCATGGGAGAAAGGTTCTGGTCAGGCGCCAAGGTCAAAAAGAAATACCTATGGTACATACCAGATGACAAATAAATGAAAATAGGCAATTGGATCAAATGGAGAAAATACTTGTAGTTTCTATGCACAAATCAGTAATAATATTTGGGAAATATTTATGACTGGTTGGACTATCTTTTTTAAGGAAAGTGGTGATTCCCATTATAATCAGCTATTAAAAGAGAGAATTCCAAGTAGGGTAGTTGAGGTTGTTTATAACTGAAATATAGAAAAGATCACTGCTTTACAATGTCTCTTCTGAACAGAATCACTTGATGGAGTTGCTTGTCTCCAAGGTGAAGTCCATCAGTATATTTATTCTCTATATATTCATGCCTCTGTTCCATCAAGAAATGGAGTCTATTCTTTCCCTCTTCTTGATTCTAGGCTGCTTTTAGTGACTTGCCTGTTTAATCAAATGCAAGAAAATGACATTCTAGGACTTCTGAGGCTAAATTATAAGAAGCCTTGCAGTTTCTGCCTGAGCTTTTTTGAACACTCTTGGAACCCTCACTTTAGGAGAACCCAACTTCCATGTAAGAAGTCCATTTACCCTAACTCCAGAGAAGGAGAGGGCAATGCAAGCCAAACCTCACATCTTTTAGCCATCCCAGGCCAGCCACCAGACTTGGAGGTAAAGAAGCCATCTTGGATATTCTAGTCCCTACACATGCTACATAGAGCAGAATTGAGGTTCCCGACATTTGGCTACCATTGAGCCATTGTAAGCTTCTTCAGCCATCCAGCCGCTCTAGTTGAACCCCAGATATCATGGAGCAGAGCCAAGTCACCGCCCCCTGTGTCTGCCTGAATTCCTGACCCACAAAATTATCAACACAACAAATAAACGCTATTTTTCATGTTTAATTTGGGGGTGTGTTACCTACTAGTAGATACAATCCTGTAAGTTTCTTGAGGTTAGAACAGGATAGTATTCATCTATCTATCCCTACCATAGTGCATGGCATACATAAGGCAATTAATATTGTTTTCTGAATGAATGAATGACCAGGCAGATGTCTGCATGAAGTGTTTGCAAGACTCCACTATAGTAAAGCTTCCCGAATCTTCTAAGTATCTCCATTTCCCAAACATAAGAAAGAACTGTTAGTCTTTAATCTCTCTGAAGCGGGAAAGTTATCACTTCAGCCTTCTACAATTGGGTTTACCAGGTGTGCAGAGCACTGTTAACCCCAGGAGAGAGCTCTGCATCATACATAAAGGGCCTGGCCACTGGTTATCATACTTAACCAGAAGGAACACATTAGTACTCTTTCTTAAAAAGCATCATAGGACTGTGTTTGAATAATAGAAAATGCTTGCATAGGACTTGCTATGTGTCAGGAACTTTTCTAAGCCTTTTACAAAGCTCAGGTCATTTAATATTCACAAGTCTACAAGATAAGTACTATTATAGTTCCCATTTCACATATATGAAAAATATAATATAAAGACTAACTTACAAGATCACAAAGCCAGCATGTGACAGCTTAAATTCATACAACCTCGCCCTGGTGGCCACAATGGTGTTGTTAACAGTGCAATCCTGCCTCTCTGGAAAGAATCATGCTGTTAATTTTGGCCCCAGAGTTACAACATTCTGGAGGAAGTGGTAAATTTTGCTTAAAAAAGAGAGAGAGAGAGAGAGAGAGAGAGAGAGAGAAAAGAAGAAGAAATTGCTGTTTTCTGTGACCTCAGGCAAGATACATAACTCTATGTGCCCTTTTTTTTTTGAGTTGGAGTCACACTCTGTTGCCCAGACTGGAGTGCAGTGGCCGCG